>NC_133381.1:23966179-24072597 GCF_049309525.1 Garra rufa
AAGGTATTTATGGCACTATGCTGACTAAAGTCTGTAGTGGCTAATGAATCACAAATTTCACATATGCATGATAAGTATACAAAGTTTAACTTGTCCAGCACTGACTGCACTGACCACACTAAATTTTGTACCAGGAGGGACATGATGTGGTGTGTCTAGCAAATATCAGTCATTATTATTCTTGCAATTTTGTCAAATTAGATGCATTAGGAGCTGAGTGTGTGTGTGTGTGTGTGTGTGTGTGTGTGTGTGTGTGTGTGTGTGTGTGTGTGTGTGTGTGTGTGTGTGTGTGTGTGTGTGTGTGTGTGTGTGTGTGTGTGTACCTGGTATTCATCACGTTGTGGGGACCAAATGTCCCCACAAGGATAGGAATACCAGTAAATTTTGACCTTGTGGGGACATTTCTTAGGTCCCCATGAGGAAACAGGCTTATAAATCATGCACAATGAGTTTTTTTGAGGAAGTAAAAGTTTGCACAATCTCCTGTGAGGGCTAGGTTTAGGTGTAGGGTAGGGTTAGGGCGATAGAAAGTACGGTTTGTACAGTATGAAAACCATTACGCCTATGGAATGTCCCCATAAAACATGTAAACCAGTGTGTGTGTGTGTGTGTGTGTGTGTGTGTGTTTAATGATGTAGCTGACCATAGCACAGTGAGCTCTCAGCTTGTCTTCTGACCATCAAATCTAGAATCTACTCCATTACCACCGTGCTGTGCTCCTGTCTCAGTGCCTCATTTAGCTGATTGATACGAAGATGCTGGCGAGGGCTATTCCGCGCACAATAAAATGACCATTTTATCTCTGTATTTTGGTGTTTAAGTGAAGCTGTGAATGTGGAGGGCTGCAGAGTGACAGCTGCAACAGAAAGACAAACAGAGTCAGTCTGAGTCCTCAGGCTAAAATGACTCAATGCACCCGCTGCTTTTATACTGTTTCACAGAGCCATTAAAACCTGCAGGTCTACTGGAGCAGGACTCAAAGGGAGAGGAAAGATGGAAAGAGACAAAGACAGAAAGAAAAGAAAAGCGGGCAGGCAGGAAGAATAGAGGAAGAAAGGGAGAAAGAGAGATAGAAAAAGCTGCCGCGTCTGACAAGAACCGACATGTACAAGCCCCTCAGTGACTTCGGTGCTTGACTGGAATAACCCTTACCTTTAGCACATGGGCATGATAGTCTTACTCTCTCTCTCTCTCTACACACATTCACATACACACTGTGCCTCAGGCTGGACTGGGTCAGATTCTCAGATAGATTGTCTCTCCTGTAAATTCTGACTCAGTTTGTTGGAGGTAGACGGGGATTTCGCTGTGCGTTTCAAAAGGTCAAGTGGAAAACAAAACAAAGGCAGTAGTATTCATGGATGCTGCACTGCAGTTATGTAATAATTCAGCCAAATGAAGTCACAGACCAACAATTCCTAAACCCAAACAAAATGATGATATCAGATGTGTGTTTTGGTGTGGTCACATTATGACGTTAATTTATGGAAAGGCCTGTTCACAAGGACGATAACTATAGCAATAATTATATTGTTGTCCACACCAGTGGATGATAATATTCTCTTATAAGCACGCACTGCATTTGTTTTCTGCTCTTTTAAATGACCACTGAAGTGCTTTGAAACACGCAGCATTATTCCATGTGTTGACGTAATTTCAACTGAAACAGAAAGACAGGGTGGGACATATCAAGCAGTCAGTATTGTTTCTTTTATTTTACAGCTTGGACCAGAGACGCTTAGCTGGGTAAAGCCACATGTGACAGCGTGTGACACCCACAATCTTATCAATATTGCTATAAAATATAGCATTCTGTGTATGGGTCCGATACATTTTGTGGTCTACACTGACTCACGCATATGAACTGCTCCATGCTATCATGTCTCTGGACCGGAGCAGACTGTGTGGGCGCTTTGTCGTTTCACATGACACAGCACGAAACAAGGCCTAATTTGCCCCATCGGAAAGCATATTTACACTCTGAATCATTCATTATCCCCTATATAGTGCACTATGTGCTATTCACCGTACAGAAATGACTAATTCTGGGAACAAGTGACCAATTTTAGCTGCAGCTTCAGTGTCTTTTTATAGCAGAGGGGACGACATGCTTCGGATTCTTAAAAGCATTTGATTGGACAAAAGGTTTGTTGAGAAGCTGAAGTGCAGGGTGATGTAATCAAGTTACCATATTAGCAGAAGTTACACACTGTAAGTTTTGAATGATTATATCTTGTAAATGCGAATTCTGTCACTGTTTTGAAACACACTAGCTTATAGATAACTTTACGGCTAACATATTCATACCAAAGCTAAAAAAGCTTCAATTGCATGGCAAATTTCTATGGAAACTGCAATGGTCATAATATGACATCAGACTTTGCATAATTTAACATATAATACATCAAAAATGTAAACATATACAATCTAATCTACTTTCCAGATAGCACACGTACGTCTGCAAGATGTCTGTTGAAGATCTCTTGATCTGGAAAGCATCTGCTGTGTACAAACATCTGACAGACGTCTGTAAGATGTCAGTTTTACATACATTCTGAATCATAAACATCTTAAAGACATCTAATAGACGTCTATTTAATATCTGATAGGAAAAATCCATTAGACGTATTGCAGATGAGCAAACTATGTCTTCCCAGGTAGAACACGTACGTCTGCAAGATGTCTGTTGAAGATCTCTTGATCTGGAAAGCATCTGCTGTGTACAAACATCTGACAGACGTCTGTAAGATGTCAGTTTTACATACATTCTAAATCATAAACATCTTAAAGACATCTAATAGACGTCTATTTGACATCTGATAGGAAACGTATTGCAGATGAGCAAACTACATCTTGCAGATGTCTTGCAGATGTAAATGCAGACGTCAAATAGATGTCTCTGAGATGTATGTGTGCTATCAGGGTTGTAGATGTCTTGCAGATTTAAATGCAGACATCAAATAGACGTCTCTGAGATGTACATGTGCTATCAGGGTTGCGTTTCAGTGTAGATGGACCAAAACAGAGATTTTTAAAAACTATGATGTGGCTGCCCAGATTCGCTTTGCTTATCCTTGATGACTGTGTAAACAATAACATGATGCTCATTTGTTGTGTGTCAATTTGGAGGCTCATTTAAGAAATCTAACCATTTAATTGCAAAGTAAAAAAATAATAATAAAAAAATACAGTATTTTTACACCCCAAGGAATAACAGTCAATTTTATTAAGATTATTATTTTTTTAAATAAATCATCCTTGATGATGTATGCAGCCTGAATGGTCATGTGACATGCGTTTTCGATCGTGAAGTGTTGACGGAAATCGTTTCTGAAATGTAGTAAAAAAAATGTCAGTGGCTATGTTCACACTGTCAGTTTTTGGGATTGACAACCGCATTTACGTATGAACATGCACCCGGAGTCAATGGAGAAGTTCATAAAACGGAGAGTTTTTTCACTTTATGACACGATGACAGTCCAATCGAGCCGCAAGTTCGTTTATCAAACCTTCATTAACCGACAGGAGCTTTTAAATTTGGGTGACGAGCAGAGCATTTGAGTCGCGCACAGAACACAAAACGGACGTGAGCGGCACCGGTGGAAACTGGATATAAAACTTTCAGATGACACACAGCTCAATTCTCCGTCAACGTAAGTTACCGAAAACACACATGAAAGCACACAACACACGGTAGACGCGATTTTGTGCGGCAGAGCAACTCTCTCGCACTGAATGACTTGACAGACATCTCAAGTACTGTTCCGTTCACACAGCGCATGTGTTCCGAGAATGCGGTTGTGAGTCTTGAAAATGTACGGGTGTGAGTTTCGGTTATAGAATGCGGTTATGACACCCGTAAATATCCGTACTGTGTGCAAAGGTAACCATTAAGGACTCAAATACAGGACTGACAACCATATTCTGCTGCTGTGTGAACATAGCCAGTGTAGACAAGGAAAATGTTCAAATTTTAAATCTCTTTAAAGTTTGCATTTTTTAAATTTAGCTATGATGCCATGCCATGACAACACAACATTTATGGAAGAGATTGTAAAAAATATTGTTCCTTGTGTCGTTATTGTCAAAGTTATGTATACATAGATGCCTTAATGTTGACAAGTTGTGACGCCATATTTTAACAAGTTAACCGTTACAATATGGCGGATACAGCTATGTGTTTGGAGCGGTCGAATGGGGTATCTATTCATATCTATGGTTATTGTTGTGGACTTCCTTTTTCTCATTGAATTAAAACAACTATTAAAACTTTATATTTATAGTTACCATTGTAATTATCATCCTTGGTGTTATCAGGCCTTAAATAAAAACATTTTTCATGATTCGTGACACGTTAGTCGTGAAAATGGCATGATTTATGACCTTTATACGCACATGCCATTGTAAAAAATCAGCAAATTCATCCCTCACACCCTTGTTTTCATCTGTGTGAAATTCAATATGGCGTCTATAGCGCAAAACAAAAATGAAATTTAGTCGTCACAAACTCTCTTATATGTCACTGATGCTCCAATTCCTTCTGGAGGAGATTGTCATTAGGATTTCACAATGTCCTCTACAATCAATTTAAATTGTGATGTCACAAAAATCAAATCAAGTGGGGAAAAATCCTTTATCTGTGTAATTATTTCCTAATCATGCTGCCTCACTATCGCAGTGCTTTTTATCATGAAGAGGATGTGAGGCATAAATTTGATGATTAACTGGATGGCTTTCGTGCTGTTTGCTTTGTGTAGGTCACGGCTCACCTGTGGAGAGTAGCATGTAATCTGGACCGAAGCGCTACAGTGATTCTGGCTGAGAAATAGATGTGCCTGTCACATCGAATTAAATTTTCGAAGAGCTGGTCTGGGCCTTGATGAAAAGAGAGGCTTCTCTACAGCAGAAAACAGAAAGACAGCAAGGGAGGTGAAGTATTGAAAAACAACGAGGGAAAGAGACAAGGTATGAAGGACAAATGCAAAGCAATATCAACAGGCTAAACACAAGCCTCACAGGTGTGAACCAGCCTGCCTTATAAATGCTATTAGTAGTCTTTTATCTGACTCGACAGCACACTAAATGCGGGGACGGTCCCTCTGGAGTAATTGGGCGGATGAATGTTTTTGCTCAAGGGCACAGTGGTGATAGTGGATCTGTGTAACTCTCCAGTTCATGGGTCAGTGTCAACTTGGTTTAAAACATGAGCTTGAGGTTGTTGAGGCTTTTTCCAAAGCATTACATACTCTTAAAAATAAAGGTTTCATAGGGGGTTTCATAGTGTTACAGTGTAAACTATTTTCATACTCTTTTCATCTCATCTTTTTAAAAACATAATTCTACAAATATCCAAAATGTAAAAAAAAAAAATGGCAGAGCAGATTTCACCAAACTTGAACTTTGGAAATTAGCGAAATCAGCATGAGCTAAATTTCCTGTGTCCTGAAAGAATGGAATTCAATGGAACGATAATAATCTGATGTTAATCTGGAAACGATTTAAAACCTTTCTCCACTATAAAGAATCTTTTGTGGAAAGGAAATGTTCTGTACATGTTAACGTTTTCTTTCATGGAACTACTAATGCCAAGAACCTTGGTTTTTAAGAGTGAGTCAACATGCAATACCAGAAAATATAAAATATCTCTTATTTTCTGCATGTCAAAACCAACACAGCACACAACCAAATGACCTTATGAACTAGTTTGCTTTAATGAGACGGTGAAATAGATTTACATCGAACACGTTCGTTAGTTACCTCTTTGATTCCTGCAGTCAGTGAAGCGTTTGCAACTTCTGCACTGAATCTTTAATCATTTTGCGCTTATGTTCAATTTGAAACCAACCGGTAACCATTGCTGTAATGTAGCCATAAAGAACTGGTCTAAAATCAGAGTTTGAAACGTCTTGGAAAAATGTCTTTTTCCAAAAAAAATTGTATGTATTGTATTATATTATTTTCAAGGTACACATTTTAATTGTGCAGTTAATTCTCATATTGTATTTTCAGAAAGTTTTAAAGTTATGTGATATTTATGTGGCACAAATGCAAACAGGAGAGTAAATTTATTCTGAAAACAACTAGGAACTAGTTTAACTTTTATTTTATTGCTTGTACAGAAACTGTATTGTTTACATTCTTAAACCCTCTCCAACACTGTAAAAAAAAAAAAAAAAAAAAAACACAATTGAGTAAACTTAAAATAATTTGTTACACTGCTGCCTTAACATTTTAAGTTGAATCAATCCAAATATCTAAGTTGTCATTTAGTACAACTTAACATTTTAAGTTGTCTGAACTTAAAATTATAAGGCAGCCACGTAACAAATTATTTTAAGTTGATTCAACAAATTGCTTTTTACAGTGAACCAATCCAGAACAAACTGCCTATTGTAAATAATAAAAATAATAATAGTGATCACAATAATGATAATACAAATTAAAATAGAACAAAGATGAATAATGCAATAGTTAAATAATGAAGAAAAAATAAAGTTATAAGTAAGTAAACAGTTGCTGCCATTTTATTGATAATTCAAATGTTATTTAAAACAGTTGTTTAAAAGATATTGGTATTTTCCCCTTCAAGTATACTTACATAGAAAATGGCTGCTTGCCATCTTGCACCCTGAGTGCCACATTTTTAAGATGCCATTTCACGCCATCTAGTTCTTTTTTTTTTTCCAAACAGCAGAGCGTGTCCTGTATGAATGGTCCCTTTGAACATCCATAAGACCTTGTCTGCCCTCTGGGAACACTTTTCTCTCTCCCGCGCTCTCTGTGCAGAAGAATCTTTGACAAGTGAGATTAATCTAAGATAGAGGAGCATAGAGTTTAATGTTTACACCCACCAAACAGATTAATTAGAGGAATAGCGGAAGCACACAGTCAGGGACAAAATGCTCATTTATCATGAAGCGAAATGATGGAGAGCGGGCGAAATGGAGAAAGAGAGGCGCAGATGTTAATGCACTGTCCGTCTGCTCTACAGAGAGGAAGTCGACGTAGTGTTAATTGTGGCGACTCATATTACGGGCTTCTCATCCTCTGAAAATGAACACCAATCGGACACAGAAAAATAACATCTATTTTTGGCCGTTTGTAATTCACTTCTTCCTGTGTGAGAAAATTTGGCTTTGTACTTTGAGACGTCAGTCAGTTCTTGTGGCAATCATTTAGCCTCTTCACACCTTAAAATACTAAATGACTACGTCAATGATCACACTCCAAATCTACTTACTTACTTTCATCCAGTCAGTAAAAATAAGAAAATGCTATCCACCTTGTTTTTCCCGTAAGAGCGGGTGCAGCCATTTGTAAATTTTATGGGTCTGGCTTCTGGTCTTATCCACATCCAGCTATTTTTAGCTTTACAAAACAGTTTGTTTTGCTGCTTGATTTTACAAACTGTTGTGTGATTATTTTAATGTATTATCTTAATTATGAACACACTGGTTTGCAGTGCAAACAGTTTTACCATTTACTGCACTTTTTTATTATTCTCATTATTTCCCTATAGCAGCGAATGAACTGGAAGTCTCGCCCATAGGCTTGCTTCCGAATTGAAAAAGAAAAAGGTGGATATGAGCAGCAATATGAAAAAAATCAATATATTGTTTGATTAATATTACTAGTTCTGTGTGCACAAAGGCTTAGAGATAATATAAAGTCCTCTGATGGATCAAATTAATAAACTCCCTGTGTAAATTCCCTGTTATTTAACCCCAGTGTTGGTTATTAAAGCAAAGCACAATGAGCATTTATTCACCCTTATGTTATTAAAGACCTGTATTTTTCTTTTTTTTTCTCTATACAGTGGAAGTCAATGGTCACCAAACGGTTTGGTTACCAACATTCTTCAAAATATTTGAAGTATTACAGAAACAACATAAATAAATAATGACAGAAATTTAATTTCTGAGTGAACTTTGCCTTTAAATTTGGCCTGTGATCTACAGAGAAATATCAGATTTGAATAGGATTTTATATTTATGTTTAGCTACTGTGCTTTTTCACTGGTATTATTATTATTTTCTTCCCCAAATAATTCTATTTAGCTTTAATCTATATTCAGTATAAATTTTAGTTACTAAGGCAACATTTCTAAAATGTTTACATTTAAATTTGCCATTTAATATTTATATTTCATTAGAAATATACTGTATGCACTAGTATAGTTAAATAATAATTTAAATGAGCTTTTCTATTTGTTTTTGTTGTTTTTAGCTTTTAATTCTCATTTTACTGTGATTGTGTCGGTTATTTATTTATTTGTTTATTAAAAATTTATATTTAGCTTTAATATATATTCAGTATAAAGTTCAGTTTCAGTAATTATAGTACTTGAACTTATTTTATTTCAGTTGGTTACTAAGGCAACATTTCGTATATTTTTATCAAGTTTTCTAGTTGTTAAAAGTGTTATTTTAGCATTATTTATGCACTATTATAGTGTTAATATTTTGAACGAGCTTTTCTATTTATTTTTAGCTTTTAATATATATTCCCTATAAGTTTCAGTAATTATAGTACTTTATATTTCAGTTAGTAAGGTAAAATATTAAAAAAATATAGTTTTTTTACATCAAATTTGTCATTTAATATTTATATTTTATTTCAAATATTTAGAATCAGAAATATCAGACCAGTGTTATTTTAGCATTTTTATGCACTATTATAGTGTTAATTAATATTTTGAATAAGCCTTTTTATTTATTTTTAGCTTTTAATTCTCATTTTATTGTGCTTTTGTCATTGTTATTGGTTTTGTCTTTTTTAAAATTTCTATTAAGCGTTAATATATATTCAGTATAAATTCCAGTTTCAATTATAGTACTTCAACTTATTTTCAGTTAGTTGCTAAAAGCAATATTTCAAAAAAATTTTTGTTTTTACATTTAAATTTGTCATTTAATACTTACATTTAATTTTTAAATGTTTATGCACTATTATAACATTAATTAATATTTTGAACAAGCTTTTCTATTTATTTTTAGCTTTTAATTATCATTTTACTGTGCTTTTGTCATTATTTATTTCCCAAAATTTCTATTTAGCTTTTTTATATATATATTCACTATACAGTTTTAGTAATTATAGTACTTTAACTTATTTTATTTCAGTTAGTAAGGTAACGTAAAAAAAAATAATAATAATATTAAAAATTTTCATTTGATATTCACAGTCTATTTCAAATATTCAGAATCAGAAATAACAGACCAGTGTTGTTTTAGCATTATTTATGCACTATTATAGTGTTAATTAATATTTTGAATAAGTTTTTCTATTTATATTTAATAGAAATATAAACAGAAAACAGTGCTTTTGTCATTGGTTTTGTCTTTCTATTCAGTATAAATTTCAGTTTCAATAATTATAGTACTTCAACTTATTTTCAGTTAGTTACTAAAGGCAACATTTCTAAGATTTTTTCTAAGAAATCTGTCATTTAATATTTATATTTTATTTCAAATATACAGAATAAGAAATATCAGATCAGTGTTATTTTAGCATTATTTATACACTATTATAGTGTTAATTAATATTTTGAATGAGCTTTTCTATTTATTTTTAGCTTTTAATTCAAATTTCTCCATGCTTTTGTCATTATTCGTTTTTAAAGAAAAAAAACTATTTAGCTTTAATATATATTTAGTATAAATTTCAGTTTCAGTAATTATAGTATTTCAACTTAATTTCAGTTAAATAAGGCAACATTTCTAAAAATTGTCTACAATTTTAATTTTTTTAACATTTAAATTTGTCATTTAATATTTATATTTCATTTAAATATTAAATTTGTCATTTAATATTTATATTTTATTTAAACTATTCAGAATCAAAAATATCAGCTCAGTGTTATTTTAGCATTATGTATACACTATTATAGTGTTCATTTATATTTTTAAATTAGCTTTTCTATTTGTTTTTATCTTTTAATTCTCATTTTACTGTGCTTTTATCATTTCTTTTCAAACTTTCTATTTAGCTTTAGTGTTCAGTGCTATTTTAGCATTATTTATGCACTATTATAGTGTTAATTAATATTTTGAATGAGCTTTTTTATTTATTTTAAGTTTTAATTCTCATTTTACTGTGCTTTTGTCTTTCAAATTTTTTATTACACTTTAATATGTATTCAGTACAAATATCAGTTTCAGTAATAGTACTTCAGTTACTAATGCAACATTTCTAAAATTATAAAAAAAATGTTTTATTAAATTTGGCATTTAATATTCATATTTCATTACAAATATTCAGAAATATCAGATCAGTGTTATTTTAGTATTATTTATGCACTATTATAGTGTTAATTAATATTTTTGAATGAGCTTTAATTCTCATTTTACTGCTTTTGTCACTATTATTTTTGGTTTTCAACGTTTTTCTTTAGCTTTAAAGGTCCACTGAAGTGCCTTGAAACATGCAGCGTTATTCTATGTGGTGACGTACTTTTAACTAAAACAAAAACATATCGCCCAGCCCCGCCCACTTATTTTGAATAGCCAATAGCGTTCCATTTATATCTGCTCGGGCCAGAGCCGTTGAGCTCGGTAAAGCCGCATTTGTGAGCTTATGACAGCTACAGACTAATAAATTACCCCACAGATTCAATATGAAACTCTTGCTAAAACAAAATAGTAATCATAATCATGCTGAGGCTGTGTAGTTTAATACATGCCAATCGCACATATGATCTGCTCCATGTTATTGCGTCTCTGTGTAGGGGGCGGGACACTACGGACTCTAGAGAGCATTTGATTGGACAGAACGTTTGATGAGAAACTGAAGTGCACGGTGATATCATCAAAATCGTTGATTCATATTGGCGGAAGTGACGAGGCTGTAAGTTTTGAATGCCCATATCTTGTGAACGCGAATTTTGTCGTTGTTTTAAAGCACACTAGCTTATAGATAATCTTAAGGGTAATAAATTCATACTAAAAGCCAAAAAACTTTAATTTTGATTTCAGGAGGCCTTTAATATATTTCAGTTTCAGTAATTATAGTACTTGAACTGAACATTTCTAAATTGTTTAGTTAAATACTGCCCTACAAAGCAAAAAGGCAGTAACTACGCCGAGTGCAGAACTGAGAAAAATGACTTTAAAGTTATCCTGTCATCCAGCCTGTTATCCAATGTTAAAACCGTCCCGTGAGGATGCCGCGAAATCACACACATTTGAGATAAGATATTTTGTCACATAACAAAGGATGCCTTGAATGTCATGAAAATGATAACTAATTTTTGACCAAAAATGAAATTACTGCCTTTTTGCTTTGTAGGGCAGAATAGTTTCTTTTTAATTTAAATTTGTATTTTAATATTTAATTTTCATTTAACTATAATTTAATTTATTAATTGTCATTTTTAGTTGTAATTAACAATAACAACACTGTCAAAAACTGATGCAACATTCACACAGAGCGACCCCAATTTGGAATAAACAATTGTTTTTGATATGTTGACAACGAGTGATTCTGACAGACTTTGCATTAATGAGCAAAAGTTGTTCTTTCTCTCAATGGACAGGATTTGAAACGGTAGAGAGTTCTTCCACACCAGCTGGTCATTGAGACCTGAAGCACAAGACACTATTCATCAACCTCCACGAGATGCCAAAAACACATAGAACAGAGCATCTCTCTCTCCTTCACACACACACCACACACAGCTGTGTCCTGATGAATGCTCCTGATTTATTCTGCAGGAACTGGGATCATTTGTTACTTGCGACACTCCTCCTCTCTTCCTCTCTCTTTCTTACTGTGATAAAGCTGCCAGCTGCTCCAGTTACAAACACTCTTTTGATCTCTCGACTTGTGCTGGCCAAAACTGACTTCCGCCTTCATACAAAACTCAAAAACGTCTTGGTAAGAGAAGCAAGAGACACTAGGGGTGCCGGAGCCGAGTCTAGCCATGAGGCGATGGATTGAGAGACATACTATACTTTGAGTAAGAAAGACGGTTTGACTTATTGATCCATAGACTCTCTTTTTTAAGTATTCATGTGCTGTTACAGTATAACAGATCGGTGCTAATGCTGTTACTGCTATTCAGTTCTCTAGGGAGTTGTATTACATGAGCTAGATAAAACCAAAAGGTGCAATAGTGTACATTTTATCAGTACATCCACATATATGTAATAGATAATCTTTAGATTGCATTTCATAGTCTCATTGGTTTCAGCGAATGTGTCAAGTTCATAAATAACACCATTCATCAGTTTCTGGCCTACAGGTCAGACTTCACACAATCTGCTTCATTTTACACCAGTAAACACAGACTTGATTCTCCATCTAAGTCAAACCTGTGACATTTAGACTTGCTGCCATTTCTTTAATTGAATGTAACTTACCTGAACGCAAGGCCACGAATTCAAACCGCAGTATGATCTGATGTCCTCAGTGAAAAATGGTCTAAGAAACCATCTCATTTTACAGCAATCAAATAGCAGCACAGTGAAAACACTTTTTGTATTGCACACATTACAAAGCTCCTTTTAAATCATTTATTTTTGCCATGAATAACAGTTCCTCTTCACAAAACCTTTTCAACTCGAATAATGTTTTATACAGAATATAAAAACAATATGATCTATCTATCCTGCCAGTCAAAAGTTTTTGAACAGTAAGATTTTTTTTAATGTTTTTAAACTGCATTTATTTGATCCAAAGTACAGCAAAAGCAGTAAAATTTAGAAATGTCTTTTGCTATTTAAAATAACTGTTTTCTATTTGAATATATTTAAAAATGTAATTTATTCCTGTGATTTCAAAGCTGAGTTTTTAGCATCATTACTCCAGTCACATGACCATTCAGAAAATATTCTGATTTGCTGGTCAAAAAACATCTATTATTATTATTATGTTAAAAATGGCTAAGTAATTTTTTTCCAGGTTTCTTTGATGGATAGAAAGCTCAGAACAGCACTTATCTAAAAATGGGAATTATTTTTTTTTTACATTATAAATGTTTTTATCATCACTTTTGAACAATTTAGAGCACCCTTGCTAATATATATATATATATATATATATATATATATATATATATTAGCAAGGGTGCTAAATTTCTATAATATATATACTGACTCCAAGATTTGAATGATATAATGCATGTTACAAAAGCTTTTTATTTCAAATAAATGCAGATGTTTGGGTCTTTTTATTCATCAAAGAATACTAAAAAACTGTTTTAATAATGCTAATGATAATAAAAAAAAAAAGTTCCTTGAACTGCAAATCAGCACATTTGTATGATTTCTGAAAGAATCATGTAACAGTAAAGACTGGAGTAATGATGCTGAAAATTTAGCTTTGATCACAGGAATAAATTATATTTTAACATGTATTCAAATAGAAAACAGTAATTTTAAATACTAAACATATTTTAAAATTGTACTGTTTTTGCTGTATTTTAGATCAAATTAATGCAGGCTTGGTGAGCAAAAGAGACTTCTTTAAAAAACATTAAAAATCTTACTGTTCAAAAACTTTTGACTGGTAGTTTATCTAGGATTTATATTTATCAACCTTATTTTTGAATGCAGTAAGCAGTTTTCTATAAACATGCGAGACTTCCAGTTCTTCGGGTCATTCTAACATCCGATTCTGCTCTTGTGTTCCAGTCGACACAGAAATCCACCATTTTAAAACGGAGTAAAAAAAGATAGACTGAATTAATTAAAATGAAACTTTTTCAATATAACTAAATCTAAAAACGTGTGCCTGGTTAAGCTGTGCTATTGTTGGCTGCCACAGAAAGGCAATAAGCTTAAGGAATGCCTTTAAAGTACTTGTTCTGTGTACCAACAAATCTGTTGTGTCCGGTGCTGTATGCCTTGCATAAAAGATGACAAAGAAAACAAGCATGGCTTAAAACACTTAAGTTCACTTAACAGCCCTCATCTGTTTTCAATTTCAATAGGCTCCATGTCATTTTCCCACTCAAACTATGACAGGCGAGTAACTACAAAAAGATGGTCATTGCGACACCGTAAAGGGATACAACTATGACGCCATGTGTTTTGTAAAATGTTTTTATAGCTTTAATGTTATATTTTCGGCTCTGAAAATATGTTAATTTGACTAGAAACACTTGTGACCGGTAATGTAAAGCATCATTCCAGTCGGACAAGGCTTTTACCTTCAGTTTTTTTTTTTTGTTTAGTGATAGGTGTTCATGAGTGCCGTGTTTGTCTTGAACAGTTAAAACTGCCCGCTGTTCTTCAGACACCTTTCAGGTCCCACAAATTCATTGGTTTTTCAGCATTTTTGTGTGTTTGAACCCTTTCCAACAATGACTGTATGATTTTGAGATCCATCTTTTCACACTGAGGACAACTGAGGGACTCACATGCAACCATTACAGAAGGTTCAAATGCTTGCTGATGCTTCAGAAGAAAACATGATGCATTCAGAGCCAGGGGTGTGAACTTTTGAACAGAATGGGGTACAATTCTTCTTTTTAGCCTAAATTTCATTAGTTTTTTCATTTAGTACTGCTTTTCAAAATCTACAGAAGATACTTACATGTTTCACAGAAGATAAAATAAGTTAAATTTACCCATCTCTTCAAATTCAGTTGTCCTCAGTGTAAAAAGATGGATCTCAAAATCATAGTCGTTGTTGGAAAGGGTTCAAATGCACAAAAAATGCTGAAAAACCAAAGAATCAGTAGGACTTGTTTGATAAACAGTGGGCAGTTTAACTGTTCAGGACAAACAAGGGATTCATGAACAACTGTCACTAAACAAAAAGAACACAGTATTAAGAATCAAGGGGATGTACACATTTGAACAGGGTCATTTTTTATACATTGAGCTATCATTTTCTCTTGTAGACTATATGCAAATGTATTTTATGTGAAATATCCTATTAAGGTCAGTACTTTAAACAAACATGTATTTTGTATGATCCCTCTTATTTTGGTTAACATTTTGCAAGGTGTATGAAAACTTTTGACCTCAACTGTATTAATAAATATATATAATACAATTCCTTTAGGGGTTTTGGAAATAAAGGAGGCTCTGATTCAGAAACACAAGAACAAAAAATTTCAGCAACAAGGTCTTGTTAAAAGCCAAAGAAAACACTTTTGCTTCTAAACTTTTTATTCATTAGGTTTTACTGCTAAAAGTTCATTGAGAAATGTGCTACAGCTCCCCACACAGAAACTTCTGCACCAAATGCTTTTAGAAACCACAAACAATCGCTGAATTATTAAAATAATCTTTTAATGTTTTAGATGCTGGTGATTGTGACCTGCGAGGAAACATTCCCTGAGGACATTTTGGCTTGTGAAACCTTCCCTTTATTAATATAATATTAAGGCTTTGTTCACGGCTCTTCAAAATGAAGACGAATACAACTTCAGTCAGTCAAACATATAATGCATGTTTTCCATTCTGAAGCTCCACTCAGTGGGATAAAGACGGTCTTAAAAAATAAAATAAAAAACACTTTTTATTTGTGCAGTTGCAATGCATTTCAAATTAGTGAAAAATTTTGGATTAGGACAAAAAGAAAATATCACATTAATACACATTGTGCTTGGGTTTTTACAAAACATCTCCCCACAGAAAAGATTGAATAAATAAAAAAGAAAAACAAATTTCACTTATCCTAAATGTCTCATACAGTGAGGACACTTTAGCCTTTAGTCTCCATAGCAACAACACCCAAGCAGTTCCTACAAGGGCAGACCAGTTTGTTAGTACTTTCGTCCGCTTAAATGCTCTGAAAGCAAACAGCCAGCAGCCCTTCCAGACACCATCTCACCGACCGCTGCCTCTGCAGGTCAAACGACCTTCAGAAACATCCGTTACATGAAGTCTGATGGCTGAATGAAGGCGTAGACGCACTAGAGAAATTTGGGAAGGATAAAAATGTATTTGCACTAAAAGAAAATACCTTCGGTGGTGGCAGTAAATGCGTCGATTCCTGAAGCTCACCAGGTTTTTGGTAAACTTTAAAGAAAAAGCACTGTTTGGAGACTATTCAAAATCCAAATTAGACTAAACATTTCCAGTTATACGGTTTCGTAACAGAAAAAGTTGTGCTTTAACTCCCAATTGCATCCAGTTCTAGAGAAAGCAGCAGTTTTTTTTCCAAACAAAACAAAAAGGAAACACCAGTAGCACCATTAAACTGCGTGAACAGTGAGGCAGACAAGGCATGGCAGCACGCGTTGGGAAGATTTCTACAGCGACAAAGATGAAAGTGCAGGAGCGTAGTGAAGGACGGACTGCCTCGTGCACATTTACCTGTTAGATTTGCGTGGAAGTGTGTGTGTGTGTGTGTGTGTGTGGACTGTAAATGTGTATGGACCTCTGAAAATGCATTTAAGTGTGTGTGTGTGTTTGTGTGAGAAACTGTGAGGGTGTTCACACACCAGATTTAATCGTGTTAGTCCGTGAACCAGACCAAAGTAGTAATTCATTAAACTGGTTAAAAAAGAACACAACACAAAATAATATCAGCAAAGTTAGTAAAATTCTTACTAAGAATGTTTATTAAAATAAATGCCAAGGAGGTTAATAAGAAAAAAAATAACAGCATACACCATAAAAACTAAATGCAAGCATGTAAAAATACCTATGACAAGAGGAACTAATAAGTTGCTAATGAGTTAAACAAGCTAAAGAATCAGCAAGAAAACAAAATAACTGTAGGAAAAGGCAACGCTCCCAATGAGAGAGACAGATCTGAGTAAAGAGTGGGCCGGAGAGGGAGGGCAAAGGAGAGGACATGAAAAAATAAAATAAAATAAAAATAGGTGTAGTGGGTTTCATCACAAAAGGAGATCAGAAAAAAATGACTTGTACATAGAAAATGAAGTTAGAAAAATACATTAGAAACCTGTAACAATGGCTGTAATTTACATTATTACACATGTAGTAGGCAGGCGGAAGATTTCTCCAAACACCTGATAGACTAAAACCCAACTCCAAAACATTAACAGCACGTAGTAACATGGCAGAGGGGATTCGTTTAATACTGTCCATTTCTCTGTAGTCGTCTCTTTGCGCCTCTCTAATATTGCATTTCATTATTTCAATATGCTTAAAAACATGTATTTAACACTGAGAAGAGAAAGAAAAACAAAGACATTGACCTTTGTGTAACAAAGTGAACAACAAGACTACATTAGAGACTGCCAGGGTTACAGGACACAAACGTCATCCTATTCAACCTCCGGTTGTTTCAACGACTGAAAACTGCTCGGATCTGATCTGATCTTTAGCGTGTGATTTGATACTGTGGCTCTTCTGTGACTGGCACTCAGTAATAATACTATTTTCCCTCTCCCATGCATTGTAAAGCTACGTCTATCCTCCTTTCAACGAAACGCAAAAACACTTCCTTGGCGTAAAATAAAGTATGCTTTGGCGAATATGATCGAAAGCTTCCAGTTTGCAAATCTTGAAACAAATGGAGGTTTCTTCTTCTTAAAAAAAAAAAAAAAAACCCTGGCAGACTTCCACATCATGATTGGCAGTTGTTCTTGACAAAAGAATAAAAATAAATCACAGTAACCAAATACATAAAAGATAGACAGCATTGCCGATTTTGTCCTCGTAATAGCATAACAATGCGAGAAAATCAAGAGAAAATAAACACTTTGTTCAAAAGGGGATTTTAAAACAACAGAACAACAATTTTGGGAAGACGAATCATGGCACATAGTTAGCTGGTCAAATGACTGCTATTCCTTTGCATAGAATAGATTCAGTGGCACAACACTGCAACAGCCTCGTGGTTTAACTCTTGGGGTGCTTCCTCTTCACAAAGCCTTCCTTCCATCTTTTCTCCCTCCCTCGCTCTGCGCTTATCTTAGTCGGTGCTGGATATTATTGAACAGAATGTAACACTTTTGGAAAAAGAAACGACCGTCAGTAAGGCACTTATCTCTCTCTCTAACTTCTCATCTCACGTAACGTGATTCTTACGACATTTTCAAGACTATGTTGGTCTGTTTTTTTCCCTCTCTGGCCAATAGTATCCAAAGTCACGCAACATTTCTTTGTTTCTTTACCACCTTTCGCTGTACTATTCTACAAACTTTTTTTTTTTCAATAGATTTTTTTTTGTATTCTGTTTGTTATTTTGTAACTGCAAGTTAAGTATAAAAAGCTAAAATTGGCAAAAATATATATTTCTTCTCCAGCACCCTGTAAAAGTATCTAATTTTGATCTTTTCATTTTAATATGCAATGATATATCTACATTTGTATACATTTTTTTATATATATATCATGTATGTATAAAGCAATTCGAACAGGCAGACATGGCTTTCACATCCTATGTTTTTTTTTTTTGAGAGGGTGTATAGAAATGAAGAGTGGGCTCAGTAGCTGGGGGTGTGCAGGACACATTGTGGATGGGCTATTTGAAACAAATCGAAATAACTCAGTCGCTTCCCTCTTGTGAATTGAAATTCAACTCTACTTTGAAAAAAAAAAAAAAAAAAAAGAAATCAACAGAAACGTGTACAGGTACATACAGCAGTGAGGTTAAACCCTCCCCCCGTTCTGTCTACCTCATTCATCTTCCTTAGTGTTCATTGCTTTTGGAAATTAGCGTCTTGCGGGACAATTAATCACCATTTCGTTCATTTTTGATTTGCCGTTATAACACAGATACAGGCGTGACATCAAACCTTTTCAAACTCTAGACTAAAATGACAGAACCCTTGGCGGTTAGATACATACTCATATATATATATGAAATTCATTAAATGGAAACCCTTTGGCTAAATGCGCACACATAATACTTGTTTTTTTTTTTTTTTTCTTGTTTTTGTCTTTTATCTCACAGCTCATTCAAAGAAAGATTTGTAGAAAGTTCAGGCACTGTATATGGGGAGGGGTTGAGAGTTTTTGGGATGGCATAGTTCAGTAAACTGATTCCGGTTTATATCCCAGCTGTCCAACCCTGAATATCCTAGATTTGAAAACTCTGAAAGCACTTCACCCCAAACAACTGTTGCCCTGCCTGACTCTGCCTACCGCCCCCTACTGAGCTGGCACAGACGCTGCAATGAGCAGCGTGCTAAAAACCTGCAAGTATTGCCAAACGCTAATAAGATACATGGAAACATAAGAAACAAAATAGGGAGAAGTAACAGAACAAAGAAATCAAAACAAGCTTTTTGCAGTCTGTCATTGTAGCCATGCTCTAAGTCAGCTGGACAGGCACACCCAGAATGTGTCAGCACAGTAAAACTCATCAACTGAAAAACACAGGATTACATCAGAGAAGGACAGGAAATACACAAGTTGGTGTGAGTGCAGATTTCTTTCCTTCTTTTTCTTTTGCTGATTAGTTTAAATGGGTGGGATAGCGGATGGACCCCGTTTAGCGTGATGAAACTGGGGTCACCAAGTTGTTTTTCGTTTCTTTTTCTTTTTGTAAATTCAGAGCATTAATGCATTTAAGGGCTGAATTAGCAGAAGACGCTTCTTTATTGCTTTTAAACTTCAGTGCAGATTTTCGGGTAACGCAACATCACTGTTAACATCCACCCAGTCATTTGAGATTTAAAAAGAAAAAGAAAGAAATAATGTAATAAAAAAAACAACCTAAAATAATAAAGAGTATCATCGTTGTTATCGCTACACAACGTGTGTTGGTATGGAGGGTTGTTGTGTTTTATGTTGGTTTATGTTAGGATCACTGCTTGGACAGGTGCCTCTCTCTCTGCGTCCACCAGGCTAGCAAAAGGCAATTACCAGTTAATCTGATCAGCAGGCAGGCTTGGGCGGCTCATCATTGGGTGAAGAGTTCAGAGTTCAGAGGTCATTTGTTAGTTGCCGGTGGCGGCTAGGTGGTTAGGAACAAAAACGAAAACAACAAAAAGGAAAAAAAAAAGGTAGAAAAGATATTAGTTAGCAAGAAGAGACCGGAATGACATCATTTTAACAGCAAAATGAATGCAATCTTTGTTTAACCCCTTCTAATTCCATGGCCAAGAGACAAACGCAGGCTAAACCTGGTTATGATCATGACACGCTACCGTCATGATCAGTTCAATCAGAACGTTATTACATGTAATCAAAGCGCTAAATGCCCCATGTCCCCACAAACAAAAGCAGAGAGGTATCACATAGACAAATGAGAAAAACACATACAAACAAAACTAGTAACATTTTAGTGTCTTGAGTCGAAATGCGTGTTACGAACAGTGTAATTAGTTGTGAGGGGGAATCAGAGAGCTAGTGCTACGGTACGTAAATGAACAGATAAAGGTCGCGAAATATCGCTTTGGATTTGTCTTTATTTTTCAGTGAACGTATACACAGGATTCAAAAATACAGCTGCTAGAAAAGTAGTACCTTCAGTAAACCAAGAATATAATTGGGTGCGAAGTACATTTTTACATTTAAAGAGATGAACAAAAATAAAACCAAATCCTATAAGCTTAACCTGAGATATTAAAAAAAATATATATATATATTGAGGTAATAGCTTAAATGTTTTGCCAATGGCTTTGCTGGCAATGGAAGCTTATTCCAGGTTGTTTGTATTTTAAAAACAAATCAAAATCAAAAACAAAAAACCTGAAATACAATCTATTTTTGGATCTAGACCAGGGACACCCAACCTCAGTACTGGAGGGCCGGTGTCTTGCAGAGTTTAGCTCCAACCTCAACCTCCTTTTTGTAAAGGAAACTGCTTAAAAGTGGATACGTTTTCACATTGTAGTGTAGATTGTGAAAACAGAGGCTTTTGAAAACTAGGACGCATGTTTAGTCACGTGACACATAGGCCACGTACACTGCAAGTTTCAGGAGTGACAACCACATTTAAATGTGTGAGTAAGTCCGGAAAATTATTGTTCCGTGTGTACGGAACAGCAGTCACTCCTGCATTTGTAACGTCTTGAGGGAGTGAATAAGAATTTAGCCATTTCGTCACCTTAGAATTATAAGGTACTATCTGACATTTTTGTGAAAACCGAGTTATTCACATTCTTAATGTGTGACAATTTATTTACATTATTTGATGTGTCTTTTGTAAGCAGTGTACATTTTGGGCCTTATTTTAGAAACCAAAAATGGTTCTACCTACAGAAGTCTATGGAATGCAAAAACTTGAAGCTCGATATCTCAAAAGTGCTCAGAATGCAGAAAGAACCTTCTAATTCAAGGTGACAATTTGGTATCTTTGATATTTTTTGGCTAAAGACCATTTTCGTCTGGCGATTTTAACTAAACTACCGGGAGGCTGCTTTAGAGAGCGCTGTCTTGCAAGGTTGCCATGTCCTCGTATTTTTCAGGCATGTTGTTTGGTCTTAGCTCATAAAACAAGCCACTCTATAGAGTTAATAAAGTGGTCTATGGCAGATATGAGATGTTTTATAACACCAAAAAAAAAAAAAAAAAAGCAGCATTTGGGTGTTTAACTGTTTTTGTGCTTGTCCTTGTTTGTTGTTTTTTTTTCTATTAAGATCTGGCAACACCGACACTTCACTGCAGGGTTTGTGAGCGCAACTAGTCCTGTGTCCAAATGAGCTAAGGTAAAGCGTTCTTTCATGGTTATTTTCTTGCATCTGACATACAGACGAAGACATACTTCTGATGCACGTTTAAATGCGTCATTAACAGCTAGTTGTTCAGTTCAGTTCCGTAAACGCTGCATAGAATTTCTGTAAATTAAGTTGTCACTGCTTGTTTTTTTGGGGGAGTTAATGTGTTGTCGAATGCGGTTGTCACTCCTGTATTTTAATGAATTGCGTGTACAGAAGTGACGCGAAGCAGAGTGGATAAAACCCTTTTAGCTGTTATAAATTCACTGTAAACCACGGCTTCACGGTGTATGTTTGTAGAGTAATTTACAACAGCTTAGAATGCTGCTCAACCAATCAGAATCAAGGACCAGAACTATCTGTTTTATAAATCTATATCTATATCTGAATTGTGCCTGTCATGTGCTATTCACTTTTACAGATGTGTAACTTTGTACACTTTTTATATCACACTCCTGCAAAGATGACAGAAAATTTACTCGTGATTTGCGGCAAAACAGTAGAGCAGTTGTGTTTAAGATCAGACATACAATCGGGAATGAGTACGACCTGGACGCGTTAGTGAATGGTGAGATATTTTCCTAAATAAAACGACCTTTCCATAAGAGTTGCGTGAAAAATTATGTCTGTTCTTTCTGTACCGCTTTGAGGCTGTACACACGCGCAGTAAAGTGAATTCAACGTTTTCTGATGTTTCAGTGCGGATGAGAGAATTGGAAAGCACTTGAAAACGCTAGTGTGGAGTGTTTTAAAACAAAAACACTGTTTTATTTGAATTAATGTAGACATAGCCTTAGACAGACCTGAAGCAGCTATCAAGCTCTTACTAGGCATACTAGAAACTTCCCAGCATTTGTGTTGAGGCAATTTGCAGTTAAACTCTTCAGGACACTGGCCCTCTAGGACCGAGTTTGGGCACTTCTGATCTAGATGTACTTAAGAAATCCACTGATATACAAAGCTATGAAACAAATAGCATTTCATTCCGTTACAGTCATAACTTTCTGCAAACCTGAGTGTTTCCGGAGGCATTTCATGTGTAAACACATTTCCACAGTAAAGATATGTAGCGTATAAACACACATATGATCCCCCGTTCAGAGATAGAGAAACACAAAGAAATTTTAAAAAAGATAGAAATATCTTATCTAACTAACCTCTGTCTGTGGTCACTATCCTTTGGTAAGGATGGACCCGTGAATCATGTCTCCGCACTTTAGTAGCCATTGCACCTAGATTACAACAGGTCCATAAGGTTAGACATGGTTCAGCCCAGAAAAAATAAAAATAAAAATACATGTAAAGCCTGTGGACCACAGCTAGACCACAATCCTGCAGCAGAACTCTAGAAAGCAGAGAAATACAAAACACATCTGATTTTGACCTTTTATTTAAGAGATCTGTTCAAAATGAACCTCAATTTGAACCAGCTAGCTGTGAAACAGGCTTTACATGAAATTTCATCTATATTTAAATTTATGCATATCATGTTTCTACATATAATACATATTCACAACATCAACACAGTGGGTAGAAAATTCATAAAAAAACAAGAGTGATAAATGCATACAAAACTCAGAATTTAATAAATGTATAACTTACAACTTAAAATTACATAGTAATTGGTTTGACTTACAAGATTCTAAGATTGTTTGAGACGGGCTGGCAAGGAATCACGGGTTTAAAAACAAAACACACACAAAAAAAAATGTGTTTTAGGAAAAAACTATTACTTTAGTGGGAGCAGCGTCATTTGATAGCAAATGGTAATCAAGTTTTGACACCCTGTGATTACTGTATGACAGCACCTGGCTCACTCTAGCTAAATTTCAACAAACCGGTGAAATAACAAATGGTCTCTGCTCTGCTCACAAGAATTTATAAGTGAAAGACTAGAATAGACTGCAAATTCTAAGCACATTGACAAGATTAATTAATTTACATTATCCTCTTGGTCAATCTCAAAGGGTAATGCACAGAACAAATCGATTTGAAATAACAGTTGATAGCAGACCAGTAATTGGTTCCATAGCGAAGGTCTATTCAACACCAAGAGTGAAATGTCTCTAAATTGTTAAAAAGTGAAAATGCCTAAGTTCACATAAATTAACCGTTTTCCCCTCTTTTGCTCCATATGTCCATTGCTATCTATAGTCAAAACATTATATTTTTTAAATGTACACACAGTCAAACCAAAAACAAATCAGACACGAGATATAATTTTTGATTTGATTTTTTTTTACTAGTGGGTACAGGACAATATAGTATGTAATGTAATGTAAGTGACAAAATAAAGTAAAATAGTTACCCATACAGTTGTGGATTTTTGGTTGACTAATCCATTACAAACCTTTCTATCAAAGTTATCTAACATTATCAAGATGAATTTGTTCTGACACAGTTAAACACTAAGAGTGTGTCATATTGTATTTCCATTTTTTACACTATAGCGAATAAACTGTAATAATGTAAGAAATGAAAGGTGTCTGAATAAATATTGGTTTGACTGTATATTTTGTTAATCATATGTCTGGATTGGAATTCCTGATAGATGTGGAGCTGGCATTATCACCATCATCAGGTTTACAATGCAACCCAACAGATAAAACAGATGTGAATGTGGTGTAGAATTTTGCAGGTTATTTCACTTTAAAGTGAAAGAAATATAATGGGTTGCATTTTGCATTAAAGAAAGAACATTCTAAACAATAGATATGTGAATCGCCATAGCTGTTTTGTTTCACTCTTGGCATGCACAGACCTTGAGACAGATTGGTGAAAGAAGCCTAATACAAAATATATATCATATTGAACATTTTTATGAACAAGTCCAGATAAGAATCTGTAGACGTGGCACATTTGTCATGCCAATTATTTTTTTAGCGAGGGGGGAATCTGTGTAATTGATATAAGCACAAATGAGGCCAAATCAATTAAATGCAACTGAAACCAAATTATTTAACAAACACCTGAGAACTTGGGTCTGTTTTACACCTTGAGAATGACTGATTCTGAATGACTCTGCAGAGCTCCGTGGCCCTGCCAGGGTGTGACGACTGTACACATAATGACATCACAGAATAGTTGCAAACCATGAATGTTTTTACTCTCCTCTGGAGAAATTCTGGAAGTGCTAACGCTTCCCTCTTAACTATATATGTGTGTGTGTGTGTGTGTGTGTGTGTGTGTGTGTATACGCCTACATGCTATGCTGCAACAGCAGATGTCCAACAAATCACTTCTGATTGCACAGAAGCCCAGCGAGCGAAAGGCAGCGAGTGAGAGAAAACATGGTCTGGTCTGGGGGTGGTTTGATGTTGGATCGATACTGTAAGTAAATAAAAGGCTGCTAAGCTTGTAAGTGTTTAAGTTTAAAAGTGGAAACGCGGCACTGTCAGAACAGCGGAAGACCCAAACGTGCCAGCTACACAGCATCCAGTGAACAGAGCTCAGAAATCTCTCCATCGACTCAAAAACGAGCGCTAACCGAAGCTATTCAAGTGCAACATTGGGCACACATGACTTCATCATGCTATTGATCGCCATCTCCATTTAAACAATTGATTTCTGAATGTTAAAATGCTTTGATGCAAAGTGTCAAGTCTGTAAAGGAGGTTGTGATGTCGTGGTTATCATCTATCTTCTTTGCAAGTGTTTGCAGAAGCCCCTCACTAGGCAGGGGAGTATGGGTAATTCTCTCTGAATAGGGTCGAGCGCTCAAGTTCACAAGGGTAAAATAAGACAATTGGATACAGTGAGAATAGTGGAAGAATTTAATGAACATCCCCAACGGGACTCTGGGTTCTTTCTCTCTCTCTGCCGCTCAGCACTGGTACCAAGGCCTGCTACAGCAGGGAAGAGAGAAATAATTTCAAAAGCCAGGAGAAATCCGAGGGGATCCACCAGTAGCCTGCCTGACAAAGCCTCCGGCAAGAGAGAGAGAGAGAGACGGGAAGAAAAAAAAAAAAAGAAGATGTGTGCAAGCAAGCATGTCGCCACTGTCTGCGAGAGCGAGTGTGTGCGTGTCCTGAGAAAAGACTTCTTACGCAGCACCAAAAAAAATAAATAAATAAAAACATTTTAGATGAATATACCTCGTTTAAAACGCACATAACTGGTCCCTTTTCCAGCCCGTCTCTGTAGCTATGTCTTTAATCACCTGGTTTACCCAGCCCACTAGCATGAGCTAGTCATCACATATTTACCTTTCAGTGAGTCCTGAACTGGGCCGGGTGACGACCCATCCAACATGCCCCCGTAAAACAACCCGGCAGCACCCTCTTGCGGGGCACAGAAGGGTAAAGTGCCAAGCCCCCACGCCCGCTTACCTAGGACTCCGCCGTGCTCGATGGGATATTCCAGCAGAGACGTGGGTGCCAAGGCATAAGGGTAGTCGTAGGGCGTGGTGTAGATAATACCCCCGTCTGGTGTCGGGGGCACCAGGGTAGGGGTGCCGTTGGGTAGCACAGTGGCCATTTGAGTGGGCCGAATGATGTTCATGATGGGGGTCCCTGCCGGAGTGGGGGGCCTGAGGGCGGACGGGGGGAGGACCTGACCCGCAGGGGCGGCGATCAGACGCTGGCCTTGAGCAGCCGCTGCCGCTGCTGCAAGAGAGAATGCAAGGGTGGCTGCCGTAAACGGAAAAGAGTGAAAGACAGAAAGAGCAAAAGGGAGAGAAGACACACAGAGAGAAAAGTATGGGAGAGATAGGAGGAGGTTGGGTGTGTGAACATGTATAAAATTTTCAGAGCAGAAGCGGGAAATATAGAAACAGACAGAAGGCACAAAAAAAGAAGTGTGAAAAGCACAAGCAGGGAAAGGAAAATAGAAGTACACGAAAAGAGGGGGGAAAGGGGGGTGGGGGAAAAATAAAGGAAAATTAGTCCATGCAATGGTCAATGAACCACAAAAAAAAATTACACTCTAAAGCAAACTAAAAACCCACAACCAAAAATTGTCAAATCTAAAGCCACGTTTCCACCGCAGGAACATTCCCCAGAAACTAGGGACTTTGGGCCGGTTCTCTGTGTGTTTCCACCGCAGGAACCAGGATCTAAATAAAGTTCCTGCTCAAGAGGTAGTACCTTGTAAAGGTCTGGAAATATCGGGGGTAGGACTTGGGAGCTGAACATGCTGATTCGATGAGTTCACACAGCATTGTATTTCAACCACCAAATATTCACATATATATTTTTAAAATATTACTGTTATTATGTCATGAAATGTAGTTTTACAAGTATTTCAGGTGAGAATGTAGTTGTTTAAAGCTCAAATCTGCAGTTTGTTTATAAAAGACAGCGCCTATTTGAAAATGTGCTTCGCCGATTTCGAGGACATGAGCTCCACAGACGAGAGCAGCCTCAGCTCAGCTAGTCCTTCTGATATCTGCCGCTGGCTCTGATGTCTCTGTAGTGGTTAAACATAAGATATAATTTGTTTTGGGTAAATCTAACAGGTAATATTTGGTCTTTATTCTAATCTATATTAAAATGAAAGTGAAAGAGGCAATACGGTTTCATAATATATTTAGCTTCATTGTAATGTATGTACGTTTCCTGAACTACTATTAATATGTTTAAATGAAAACGAAAAAGCAGTGGTGTTAGATATCGTATTTCACCTTATTGTAAATACATAGAGGAAAATTGCAATAGCCAAGGCGAGCTGACTGATGTTATCAAGTACGCTGCTGCTTGCAGAATTACGGACTTGCGTCGTCCCGTCCGCGGGAGTTCACACTCCCAAGTCGAACTTGCAAAGTCCAAGCTACAGAGGACGCAAGCCTGAAATTTGCTTACTTGGTATTGAGAAACGTGCGCAGACCTATGTCACCAGGCTAATCTTCTCAGTACTTTAGACCGCGATGGAAACAGACAGAAACAGGTCTGGGTGAGGAAAAAAAAAAAAGTTCCTGGGGAAAAAGTTCTTGGGACAAATAGTTACAGGTAATTTCGGTGGAAAAGCAGCTTAAAACACAAATAGGAACTGATGATTGATCATACCAGGGCAACCGATCATCAAAACAGAGGCACTAATACACAACACAGAGTAACTGATTTAAAGCGGCACATCTGAACTCAATGTCCTACGGCATGTAGCGGAAACAGCACATCAGTTTGCGCGCTAAAATGTGCTGATGTTATTTGCACTTTCTACAATTGATTCCACCAACTTCCCATAAGCTTTCCCACATGAATCAAATCCTCTACATGCCATTGGGACATTTAGTGCAGATGTGGAGAGGAAATAACCACAACAGGGCAGAAAAAAAAAATGCTTGTGAACATTCTGCACTGAAGCCAAACAGATGTGTTTCTTCCAAAAAGAGATGTCCCGTCCTTGTCATATATACCCAAATAAGCATGCACACATTCATAAATTCATACAATCATATATACAGTCATGCAAATATTACTTCACAGATCAGTATAAAAGCCCAAAACCTTTTATGTCATTGTGGAAATGCATTGCAGTAATGAATATGTATGACATGGGTGGAATCGTATGCAAATAACTTTGAGAACTAATACAAGTTTATGACCTAAAGACGACCTAAAACACAATCATGCAGCAAAATGATTCTGTACGCCACACCAAGATTACGCAAGCTGTGATTGCAATTGGAACAGCTTTGAAAGGAGGTGGGAGAGAGAAAGAGGGAAAGGGAGAAAAAGGAGAGAGGGAGGGATAAAGAGAGACAGAAATACTAGACTGTGGGCAGATGATTAGATGTTTTCATGAGGTGTGTGCAGCGAACAGGATTCTTTCTTGAATTAAAACAAGCGTCTCATGTCTGATGAACTCGCCGTTTTTCTTAATTGCTCATTTGTGGAGCAAGTCAGCATAGAAAACAACTTCAATATATATGTCACTGTATGTGTATGTGTATTTACATGTGGATTAAGGATGGATACAAGAGACTGATTACGGCTGGTTGTGATTTGATATTGTGTGTGTAAGCTCTGGGTCCTAAAAATACGGGTGTGATTGTGTGTGTAAGCATTTAAACAGATCTCTTCAGTCACTGTGCAACACAATCACAGCTGAACTCACATTATTCTCTAATGGTTAGTTTTATGTATGCTTTGTGGGTGTGTTAATGTTCAAGTCTATTTATTCTGTAGTGTGTGTTTATATAAAGTTTGTGAGCGTCTAGCTGTCGATGTGTGAATAAGTCTCCTTACGCGCTTTGATGTTGGTGTCTCTGTATGTTCCATTGAGAATGGCCAGCTCCATAAGCTGCATCTTCTTTAGATTATCTTCTCCTTCCGCCTATTAAAAAAAGAAAAAGACCAATTAGAGGAAACCTCAGTACTCACACAACCAATCACCAATCGAGGAACAATTTGGTTTCAATAATAAAAAAATAAAAAAAAAACAGTGAATAAAACAAAATATAAACATATTTACCAGGGTTCAAGTGCTTTAAGGCATTTAATTAAGCACATATGAAAAAAGACATTATTTAGCAAGCCAATAACAATTAAAAAAAAAAAAAAACATTTTTGGCAAATGCAGATCATTTACCATAGATATGTTTTTTTTTTTTATGTTTATGACTGTTATAGTGCCCGCTGTGGTCCGATCTTCCTAAAACTTTGTATGCTTGTTTGGAATCACCTGTTGCATGTAATGATCAGGTTTTGTGATGTTTTGAGTTTTCATTTAGGCTATATAGGCTTTTGGCTATATTTGGGCAGACCCCTTTTTTAAATGACCCTAGCTTCCCAAAAGTTAAAATTTCAATACTTTTTTTTTTTTTTTTTGATAATTATTGATTTAGAGAGTCCAAATTTTTTTTACTGCAGTGTTTTTTTCCAGACTAAGCAAAAAAACTAGTAGGTTTTTCACAACTTCAAGAATTTAACTAACCGTTTGATTGACAACAGTGGTTCTATAGGAGGAGGTCCACCATATGATATAAATATTGTGCGTACGTGTGAAAAACTGCACAATATACAATCGTTTACACCCTTAAAAAATGTGAAATATTGCCTCCTCAGCGGCAAATTTCTTTGAAATTTCTCACACACCTTTAGGACCAGGGCTTAAAAACGAAAAAAAAAAAAATCCATTCGGTTCACTCCGAGCAGAATCGATATTATAACGTTTCTGTTCTTGCGTTCCTCATTAAACAATACGTTCCGAGAACGGTTTTCTAGAAAAAATACCGGTTAATAACGTTATTTTATTACACGGCGCGATAGATAGATAGATTAGATAGATAGATAGATTAGATAGATTAGATTAGATTAGATTAGATAAGATTAGATAAGATTAGATAAGATTAGATAAGATTAGATAGATAGATAGATAGATAGATAGATAGATAGATAGATAGATAGATAGATAGAGTGTGCCTTTTAATAACATGTTTGGCATTATGTTTACAAATGATTCAACCAAATTCCGTGTTCGTGTCATCTGAACTTCTTGTCTTTAAAACCGAAAGTAAACGAGTTCACCTGAAGGCCGTAACTAGGGTTTGAAAATTAGTGAGGTCCGAACTAAGTAATGTTGAGAAACACCGCTTTAATTAATGTTTTTTTGATGACTTAACGTTGAGCATGAGACATCTTCCTGCTGGCCAGTAACGGTAACGTTATTTGTCATAGTAGCCTATTTCATTCTGTAACAAACAGATTTGTATTATGCTATTGTTTTTGATAGTGTTATACATTTCTTTCAGATATTAACGATGATCGCTGTGTTTGTCTTATCGATTGTGTTATCTTCCTGTCAGCAATTAAGTTACAGATTGTCTAAAAGATTTTTTTTTATGAATGTACAATGTTGCCGGATATTGCTACGAAAAACAAGCAATTACAAAATAAAGAAAAAGATATCCGAAATAAGTTCAAAGCTTGTGTTTTGTAAATAAGATTAATATATCAGTAACACTAACATTCAACTTTCCACTTTATAAACGTCCCAAAGTGTCACAATAAATTGGAAAAATGAGTCAAAAAAACACGTATAATAGGTGGATCTGGCAACAAACGGAGGCTGCACACGCGCTCTCACTCAACGCGCTCTCAAGCCCCGTTCACTGCGCTAGCTTCTCGCAGCAACATGAATTGCAAACACTCATGTGATATGAGGTGGTTTAAACGGCTAAATAATCATTCAGAGAGCTTGGCATTTTATTTTTAAATATACAAAAATGACCGAGGTCCGGACCTCGGTGACCTCATAGCTGGCTACGGCATATTCCTTACCTAATATAGCCAATTATAGGCTATTTTCACTCAAACAAAACAGAACTCCAGATAGTTATGCTTTTACATTTAATGCATAAAAGCAAAAGAAAACGTAATGCATAATTTTAACTACAAGTTTTAATTAGGCTACAATAACTTAAACCTAAACATACCTTTGCACATGAAACAGCCAGGTGTAACCTTAAGCTCGTCGCATCAGAAAGGGCTCTGCTTATGTCTGCTTCGCGGGCATTTCACGGTGTATGCGTCACCGTCGCATTTGCGCACACAATTTGAATTCATGTTTTTGGTCTGCCAAATTGATATAATAAAGAGAACGATAAAAATACCGTTATTAACCGGTTAATTTGGAATTTCTGTTTCCGTTTCTGTTCAGAACGATTAAAATTGATTTTGTTTTCGTTTTTGTTTTTGTTCCTGTTCAATGTCATTTGTTTTCGTTTTTCGTTTTCGTTCCTTGAACCGGTTCAGAGCCCTGTTTAGGACCATGAGTCAAACAGGCCCAGCGAGTTTCCGATCAACCTCCATGAACCTTGTCTAACAGGCACTCAGACTTCATTGACAATTTTCATGTTAATAGGACAAATGGTTGCATAATTATAGACATTTTTAGTTTTTTTCCCCTCTTATAGCGCCACAAAATGTCCAAGATCTGCAATTTATGTAACCTCATATTCAGGTTTTACACACATGTTCTGAGTTTGGCAAAGACATCTCATTCCGTTCAAAAGTTATAATCTTTTTAGTAAAAGCCACCCTGCGCCTTTTGAACGTTTTGATGTTCCTTTTTGCTACAGAGTCGAAAGCTCAACTTTTTTTGATAATTATTTATATTCAGTCTCCAGAGAATCTTTCTGCACTGGTTTGGTTCCGATCTGGCAAAAACCTAGGAATAGTTTGCAGAGTAGTTTTTATTTTTTTAAATCCAAAATACCCGAAAATTTTGCCGGACGAATCAGAGGCATGTGTTTTGTCTGGTGTGAGCCATGGATTACTACTAAAGGATACTTTTGATCACTGTAGCGCCCCCGTCAGGCCGATTGGGACGAGCCTTGGTGACATTGTGGATGTCTACCACCCCTTCAAGTTTCAAGTCTCTACGACTTATGGTTTAGTCTGCCCAATCAGTTTAATGTGGAGATTGCTGATTCTTGGCCATTCTAACAATGAGCTCTACGCGCTTTAACCCCAATCAAAAAAATTCTATAATTTTTCCAATAAATAAACAAAATTCAGGAGTAGAACATAATAAATATCAACTCTTAGCAAGAACTAAAAGGCTAGTGCTTCTAGGCACCGAGACAGACAAAGATGCACACTTTCGATTACTAAGAAAGAGTAAAGAGAATACCAAACATGAGATCTCTCAATGCAGAGCAACTAAAATGCAAAAAAAAAGTGTAAAGGGACTTGTATTTCCAACTGCAGAGAGGAGGAGAGGGGAGAAAGACAGAGTGAGTAGAAACCAGCTCAATTCAGATTTACACATCAAGCAACAGACACACTGGAGGGCTGGGACACCTTTAACTTTTCATGGTGTTTCAGAGTTTCCTTAGGAGAGCACACATCAAAGGACAAACTACTTTGACAGACACCATATTTGAGTGGTATTGTGAGAGTTGCCCTTAAGGGAATTTGACTGCAGAAATAACACTGTTCTAGATTAGTACAACTCTACACATCCTCGTGACTCAAAGCTGAGAAAAACCCTGAGTAATTTCCTCAATCAGAAAAAAATAAAAAACGGCGCTACGGATGCCTCCGCATGAATGACTCACCCATTCCTGAGCACTTTAGTAATTCAATACAGACACAAAAACATTCTCTTCTAGAAAGCGAAGCTTTTGTTTGAACCCTTCACATCCGAGGAGCTCGTGGAGAGCTGATGAAGATTCATCTATGAGCTTGTTACAATAACACCACTCATGTGAAGACGGAACAAAAGAAAACGGGCTCAGGCTAATCGAATGCAGTTCGGAGAGAGGAAAATATTCTTCGTTTGTCCGTTTAACAACTGAGCGCTGAAAAGACATGACCACACTCGAAGTTTCCAATGATCGAGCTGCACATCCTTCCTCTGCCTTACAAATGATGTCTATTCGCTCTTACTCTGGCTACCCGATCTCAGACTGTCTGAAGTGACAAGGAGTCAGCCACTCAACAAGGGCAAAGATCTGCTTCAGGTTTCCTGCTCAAGCATTTCACTGGTCACGCCGGTATGTTAAGCTCAAAAAAGAAAAGGTGAGAGCGATTCATGAAATGTGAAGGCAGAAATCTTTGTCATTCACTTTTCCTCATGTCATTCAAGAATCGTATGACTTGACACATAAAACAGAATGTCAATGTTTAATACAAAGGATTAATCATGTATGTTAACACGCTTGTTATCTTTTTAAAGAAGTCTCTTCTACTCACCAAGCCTGCATTTGTCTGCAGCACAGCAAAAACTTTATTAATATTTTAATATTTAAAACAACCGTTTTCTATTTGAATACATTTTAAAATGTAATTTATTTCTGTGAATTTCAAAGCTGATTTTTTTAGCATCATTACTCCAGTCACATGATCCTCCAGAAATCATTCTAATATTCTGATTTGCTGCTCAAAAAAAAAAAAAACTATCATGTTAAAAACAATTGAGTACAATTTTTTTTTTTTTTTTTTAAGTTTTTTGATAAATAGAAAGTTCAGAAGAACAGCATTTATCTGAAATAGAACTCGTTTGTAACATCATGAATGTCTTTATCATCACTTCTGGTCCGTTTAAAGCATCCTTTCTAAATAAAAGTATTAATTTCTATAATTTTTTCCAAGCTTTTGAATGGTATAGTGTATAATGTTTTTTTTTTTGTTGTTGTTTTTTTTTTGGATAAATTCTGATCTTTGGATCTTTCTATTCAAAGAATCCTGAAAAAAAAATCAACTGTTTTAAATATTAATAATAATAATAAATGTTTTTTGAACAACAAATCAGCATATTATAATGATTTCTGAAGGACCATGTGACACAGAAGACTGGAGTAATGCTGAAAATGTATCTTTGATCACAGGAATAAATTACATTTTAAAACATATTCGAATAGAAAAGATTTTAAAAAGTATAAATATTTCCAAACTGTATCGTTTTTGCTGTACTTTGGATCAAATAAATGCAGGTTTGGTGAGCAAAAGAGAAAAAAAAAAAACATTAAAAATCTCACTGTTCAAAAACTTTTGACTGGTAGTGTATTACTTTGTAGATGGTGTTAGCACTTTATTTTTAGTTACTATTTTTGATTAAAAACAGGAGGAAAAAAGAGGGAAAGGAAATGCCAAAGAGAACGTAATCACCACATTCATTGTTATATAAAACCATTAGAATGAAAAAACAAAACCATTATCCATAATAACTCATAACAAAAACAAAAGCATCAACTCCTTGTGTTAGAGTAGATTAAAGTAGAGGGTCAACACAAGGAAGAAAATCAAGGTCTAGGGCAGTCGGGCCTATTAATTCCTCTAAGAGGAGTGAGGCAGTGGATAAACGACTCGAAAAAGGCCCAAAACACCATAAACTATCACACTCTCATTTCTGCTGAGCAGGACATTGTGTGGTTGGCACAGCTCTAAATCCTAATAACAACATCTCAGTGCTGGCCATGAAAGCAGATGGAGTCGATTTTCTCTAGTCCCACAAACGAAGACTTTGTTTCTGGCTCATTCTGCAGGGTATTTAATGAGGCTGCAGAGCCTTTGGTCACTAAGTGTAATTCCCCACAGGCCTGCAACAACACAGGGGTCAGTGGAGCACAGACTTCCTCCTTTTGCCTGATGACGCTGTTCCTCAGAGTCACCGTAGACCGGACAAGCCAGATTTTTCCTCGTTCTTTTTTACAACACCCCTCCTTCGCTTCTTTCTTCTGGGCTAGAGGCATTCTCAGGATGTTTGCAGAGATTATTCCTAGGCGAGAGAGGGAGGAAGGAAATAAAGGAAGTGCGGCATTTCCAGAGAGCTGTGCGCCATCAGATGAAGGGAGGCTCAGGGGAGACGTCCCTCTGATTTAAGCAACAAAAGCTGACACAGAGAGAACGTTTCCACACACACTCCGGGCGTGAGACATCGAGGATGGCCGCTCAATAATCCTGCTCTATCCACAGGAATCAGATTCAATCAATGGGGTCTATTTGTAAGGGCAGCGGAGTGAAGCGGCTCTCATTGGCCGTGGGGGAGGACAGGGGACGTTAGACTGTGACAGCAGCGCTTGTGAGCACATCAATTTTGTTACACGCACACAAGTACAGCATTTCCTCTCTATAATAAAACGTTTACAGCCATTTCCAAATCCATTTTCTTTTTCACTGTGGATCTGTGGGATGGCTGGTGTCCACCAGCACATGCTTATTTCCAGCTGAGAAACTTGCAGGCTTTTATGTAAAGACATCGGAGAGAAGTATTTCATACACTGGGCCAGGTCCGTTTTTACTAGAGTTTATATCCAAGTTGCAATAAAATTCAAGATAACCACTTTTACTAAAACACAGACCACCATATAAGAAAAGTGCTGTTAAAACAACAGAGGAACGTTTTAGAGAAGCTGAGATGAGAAAAGTAGAGAGAAAGTTCTATTTGATATCATGCATTTTTCCAAGACTTATTACAGTTGTCACTTCCAGCTCAACTCCACCCTCGCTACTAAATCGCCCACAATCTACATGATTCACAACCCTGACTGCATTGTTATAGCTTTAGCAAGAACTTCAGCAGTCACCCAGCGAGCGAAGAGAGATTACAGCACATGACAAGCAGTTACACCACCCTTCTCCTGTCAACTGCGAAGAGGTAAAGCTCCGTAAACGCTCCGACAGCTGCCTTGAGTGGAACTAAACCTGAGCTCGAGAGATTTAAGTAAAACTCCTCATCATTTCTTTCATTCAGTTAGTTGTTGAAACAGAGGGTTTATTTTTTTGGAGATTTGTGATGGTAATTTAACCGTCACTTAAAATATTAGTTCACTTCCAGAATAATTTATGTAATGATTGTTTACTAACCCCAATGTCTTTCAAGATGTTCATGTCTTTCTTAATTCGAAAAGAAATTAAGGTTTTTACAAGTTTAAAACAGGTTTAAAACAGTCAGGATTTGTTTTTCAAATAGTGGACTTCAATGGTGGCCAGTGGGTTGAAGGTTCAAATTGCAGTTTTAATGTAGCTTCAAAGAGCTTTACACGATCCCAGCCGAGGAATAGGAATCTTATCTAACGAAACGATCAGCCATTTTCTAAAAGAATTTAAGAAAGGTATATACTTCAACCACAAATGCTCGCTTTGCTGAGGTATAAGGGTCTTATCTAGCAAAACGATTGGTCATTTTCCAAACAAATAAAAATGTATATACTTTAACCACAAATGCTCTCCTAGCACTAGCTCTGCATCTTCACAAATTGCGTAAATCACGTTGGAAAGGTCACACGCATTTAGTTCTTTGTCTGTGTACTCTGGTTCAAAAAGGTAGGGTGGGGCAAAAACCTCCATCTTATTTCCTCCTCCAACATCGTTGTTTTACCTTTTAAAATGAAGGGATCAAACACATCTAGCAAGTATTCTCACACTGTACCTAATTTCAATACAAGCAAGCAGTTACGTCTCTAGGCTGAAAATGCAAAAAGTTGCAGGTTTGATCTCTGAGCAATTTTCCCCTAGGGTAAGAGACACAATGTGTGAGATGTACATCAGATAAAAAGGTCTGCAAAATGACAACCACATAATATGTCGGCCAGGCCTGAGCCTGATATCTGTATTTAAAATGCCGCACAGATGTTTACATGCACTGGACAAAGGCATCCATACGGGATTACGCTGGATTTCGCCAGAGCATGATGTGAGGACAGAGATCAGAGCGAGCGAACAAACAAAATAAAGCACAACAGAAGACGAGGCGGGAGGGGTGCAAAAACAGAGGGAACATTAATGTGATCCATGATTTCCATTGGTGCAACACACTGTAAAACCTTCAGTTGACTCGCAATCTTCTCTCCCTCGCTTTCTAATTTCCCCTCCCCTCTTCCTCTTTCTCTCTCGCTGCCAGACGATGTTTTGTTCTGCTCCTATGATCCTTTAATGCCACCCAATCGAGCCGAGAATATCTTGAAAGGATTTGGGAAGGCTGATCTGGAGGTTTAAATACTGCCGGATTTGCATCAGATTCCGAGATTTGAGAGTCAAAGCTGATCCGCGTGCTCCCTGTGCCGCCTGGGCTGTCAGATCTGGACTGCAACCCAACCTCGACCGGTTTACAACCCCCTTAACCTTGTGTTCAGTGTCGGGGGCAAATAGGAGCAATGAATCAGCTGAGGAAAAACGGCCTGAATAAATAAATCTGCAAATTCCAATAAGAGCAGTACTCTTATGACTGGCCCTCAAACATGCAATGGGGATTGATGGACCATATTGAGGCTAATTTGAAAACAGAGCTTCCCCGACGGCCTAGCAGAGGTTACTTCACAGTCAAGGTTAGCAGCTGCAAAGCAAATGCATGAAATGAAAAGTGCTGGCCAGCGCAGTCAAGGTCTCTACGATGATAGTCAAACTGCTCTGTGGGTCAGGGCCAATATATTAGCAAGCAGAAGGCACAGAGTCTGATATACCAATGCATGCTGCGTGAAAAGATGTTTTGCTCCAACCAAATTGGAAAACATATTGCATGCGAATGAGTCCACACAAACTTGATGACGTGTTTAGTTTTGCTGACTTCAGGACACACTGTGCTGCCAATGGAAGATTACAAATGAAGAGTAATGGAGACGTATTGGCCCAAATTGCAGCTAAAAAAGCTCCTAGCGAAGGTCAGAATAAACTAATCTAAATTAAACAGAAAAAACTTCTCAGACCGAACCGGCTACTTGGACATTTTTTGCCTATGGACATGCAACCAAATTTAGGTATCGTCTACAACCGCAAACGTACGTCCTAACACAATCCCGTTCCGCCTTAGAAAACAGTTTGAGAAGATGAAAGGGATCCATTCCTGGCTCTCTCCGCGAGATTGGTTTCGAGAGGATTCTCTAGATGCCAAAACTGATCCTCGTGGTCCCTGTCCCCGTCTGACTCTGAATGAGCGGATAATTAGCCCAGACACCATGTAACAGGGGTGGGAGTGCAGAGAGCCAAAGGGGGGCACAAAAACATCTCCGTAACTAGGCTAGTGCACAAACACTGTCGTTTCAGTCTGCAGCTATTCTCCCCAAAGTAAAAGGATTAGTGGCCTGTTCAAAGGAAATGCAGTTGGACTGATGTCCGCAGGGGGTCTTTTATGGGAACCAGAAGAGATTACAGCCAACTGTTTTCAGAAGAGTCAGGGGCTGGACTAACCTCTAGAGGTGGGCTGCAAACTAAGAGGTTTATGTTATTCATCCTGATAGCTTGTTACAGGAAGGAGAGCTTGGGGATGGAACTTTTCAAAGACGCTAGTTGACTTTGTGCCTCTTTCCGGAACAAGTTTTGGTTATAACCAATAACCAATTTACAGACTTTAGTAAGGGCTGTCTTGAGTTGTCATTTCAGCATCCAACTCAATAAGAGTAACAGATGTCATCCTAATGTGACTAAAAGATAGTGAAGAATAAAGGTTTAGCGAGACGGCAGTGTTAGGTTGATTAGGGATGCATTAATATTAAAATCACATTTTAACACCACTGAGCTGGTAATTATATTCACATTACTGCTGATAAGCGATAAACGGCTGATAATAAAATTCTATACTCTCTCTCCTTTGGCTGCTCCCGTTAGGGGTCGCCACAGTGGAATTATCTGCACTGCCAAAATATTTTGTAAATTTCCTACCATAAATATATCAAAACTTAATTTTTGATAAGTAATATGCCTTTCTAAGAACTTCATTTAGACAACTTTAAAAGGCGATTTTCTTAATATTTAGATTTTTCCACCCTCAGGTTCAGATTTTCAAATAGCTGTATCTCAGAAAATATGCTCCTATCCTAACAAACCACACAAATGGAAAGCTCAACATTTATTCAGGTTTCAGATAAAAAAAAGATCCTTATGACTGGTTTTGTGGTCATGGGTTACAAATAAAGACACAAATTAGTCAACACTGAATTTGGACATCAAAACATCAGTGTGCATTTTGCAAAAATGCACATTCAGTTTGATATTTGCGAAACATTGTATTACTGTTAACAAATATGGTATATAGATATACTATGCACCATCAATATGACAGTCCTTACATTACAGATTTACTTTCCACTGCTTTCTCTGGCAGACGGATTCTCAGACTTCCAGTAAGAGGTGTAGGATTGGAGAGAAGTGGAAATTAAAGCAGCTCCATCTCTTCTTCTAAAGAGTCATCCGTTCGTTTCTGCACAGTTGAGTAAATATAATTTTTCCAAAAGCTTTCAGTTGGCAGTTCAGCACAGCTACAGTCAGAAAGGGAAACTGCTGTAGAACATTTTTGCACAAAATTGTACAAAAACATCCTTTAAATGATCAGCATCAGCATTTCTGCCTTCACTCTGTATGTGTGTGTATGTCTCTTGGGCCTGATGTTGATATTTTTGGGGAGGGGAAAAACGTAAAGCAAACTGCTCAACAAAATCCTTGTCACACTTTGAAGGACAACCCTTTGACTGTACAAGTTCTAGAACTTCAGGCTCTTATGCCTCATCTGAAGTGAGCAGATTAAACAGAAACCCGCAGAGAGCAGGTCTGAAGGGATGAGGCATGCCTGAACTGAGCTCTACCCAACAGGAGGGCACCTACCCTGGGTCAAGGCCACCTGTTCATCCCCTGCAGTGGCGCTGCTACAGTACAGCTAATTTGGGATGGCATAAGTGCAGGCTAAAAGATGAGGTCACGCTAGCTTAAAAAATCGTGAGTTGTTGGGTTCAGCTTGTTTGGTTTGTTGCAAATAGACTGATGATTTCTTTTGAAACTACATTACCCGCCTAACTAGACCTGGGAGAACGCTGAAAACTGTAGCACCGCTTTTCTCCCAGCTAAATGCTGCAGTGGCACACTGCTCCGCAGCTCAGTGTACTCTGAAATGTGTAGTTAGCCGATAACTGGGAGGCCCTCAGGGTCACTGTTGGAGCACTTTACAGGGCCACAGCAGCCTGTGAAGAGTGGGCAATTGAAATCCCAGAGAGAACAACAACTTAACGAGACCGCATGTTCGCTAGCCGAGATAAGTGGCATTAACCCAAAAGCACAAAACGATGCCTGTCTTTGTAAATTATGCATCAGTATCATAAAAAGACGTTCTAATAGAACAGTCAAAAAACAGAGCAGTTAAATAAAACACTCCCTACAGCATCAGTTTATCATTTCCACTTCAGAAAGGCGATTAACATTAGCGGGCCTATTTTTCAACCACAAAACGGCTTAACGGCAGACAAGAGCATCTGAAGTAATGTGATGTGAAATGTGATTTTTAGACAGTAAATAAGCGCCGGTCTTCTTTCTATAAAACTACTGTCTCATTTGTAGTGACACTTGTTATGCCAGGAAAATCACTTTAAAGCTGAAAATGAAAAGACAAATCCCATTGCACTGTGTGAAGTGGTTCACTTCGCACATCGCCGCTTGAATTTGTGCCTTTAAAATGGCAGGTGCTCAGGTGAAAATAGGCACACAGTAAATCCCAGTCTATTCTGGGTCCGCTCTTTCCATTCTGTTCAGTGAGTCTGACGAACTGCCAGTCCAACGGAGCGTTTGAAGCTGCTGCCAGCAAAGGCCGGATTAGCATATAGACCCCAAGAGAAGCCTTTTCCTGTTGCCGTTCAGGTGGTCAGTAAGCCTGAGGTGCAAACCATGGCTCCAATCAAGAAGACCACGGAAAGTAAAAGAGGACAGCTGCTTTAGGGGAGAAGATAGTGAGGGAGAGCATACTATAACGCAGGACAAGACACAGAAGGATAACAGTCTCCACCTCATGGGCCTCTAGTAGTAAAACTGGCAGAACTGCCAGGACCAGCTACCATATCGACACCATCAGATGTTGGAAAAACAAAAGTTTGCCAATGCTTCAAGGAAAAACTCTAATACGAGCCAACTAATCTTCTAAAACACAACATTATGTTTTAAGTATGTCTAGTACAGTATCAAGTCCCCTGACCCTTTGTTCTGTTTGTTCCAATACTTATGCAAGTAGCAGCAACAAGCGCTGATGTCTCTCCGGCTATCTGCGAGCCACATCACTGAGGCAGTGCACGGGGCTTTTACAAGCTCACGGCTGAGGATGTTCCCATTACCCATGATCCTGCGCTCTAGACCCTGCAGCTGGGGCTTGAGTCTGATCGGATGCGACACATGCTCTGAAAACAGGGACACGAGAGCACTCTCGGACGGGTTGCGCTGACCTGCGGGGCAACTTGCACGCATTTCAGGAGGTTGTCGTCACAGGTGGTTGCATTCACTGCGATTTTTCCATGTCTTTTGTCCTCCAAGATCTCCAATGATCTCAGACAATGAAACTCGAGCTGCATTGAAGCAGTCCAGTACAATACGGTTAGATCACAGCCACTCCAAGGATAAATGCAGCTGCATGGTTTAACGGGAAACCTTGGGTAAGTGTATAGCTTAATATAACATAAATGATGTCTCTTACTGAAATATGTAGTAGAAATCCCACAAAAGATTTACATTATTTTAAAACTCAACAGTTTTATACATATTTCTGGAATATGGGGGGGGGGGGGGGGCGCCATTATTTTGATTACGTGGAACGGTTGCACTTGGTGAGCTACTGGCACTGAGCTACGCTATTTTTACCGCAACACAACTCAGAAAATAAAACGTGTAAGCACCCAAATATCGAGAAGAATCCATGCTGAGGAACTCAGGACTAAAATGGAGATAACAAAGACGCATATTTGTCCATAGGCCTCTACCCATTCGTGTCTCCTCTTCTTATTGCTAGGAAAGCAGTGAAGACGAACATCGTTTCTCTTGTTGACTGAAAATTACAACCAAAAGCCACACAATATGGCATTCATATCTGTATTCTTTCAACACTGAAATATTTTTCAAAATAGACACACGCATTTGGAATGACATGTAAATGGGAGCAGAATTTTCATTTTTAGGTTAACTATCCTTTAAATTAAGATGTGCTCAATAAAACAGAGCAAAAAGTGATAATGAATTCATTTGAAACACAGAACGATTTGTAATTGGATAGGCATTCTCACCACACATGCCGAAAAACAACAGCAAGCAGCCAGATGGCATTTGGTTCTGGTTTGTCACATGGGCCTGATAGGAGGTGAGAGCGATTATGCATGTTCAAGAAAAGGTGTTTATTGATCACGATGAGTTGGCCGTCCAGAACAGTCCTAGTTTCAGGCAGCATTCCACAAGACACGCGGCCCGCGAGCTGACGGTGAGAATTTGGCTGACGAGGACGTTACGCCCCACAGACCACGACGCCTGTCGTATATTATACGCCATCTGTCTCTCTCTCGCACGCCTTTCCTCTGAGCCTAAGAGTGAGTGAGAGGTCTATAACCAGGTGTATGGTGTGAAATTAACTGCGTTCCTGAATTGGGAAAAGATTACAAATGCAAAGCACCCATGACAACTCAGAGAGGCTTGAAACCTCTCCAGATTGGGGACTCATTGTGTTCGGTAGAGGCGCTGAATGTGATGGTTATTGGAGTACACGGGATAAAAGATGTGCCAAGAGAGACCGTGTGAGAGAGTGGGGGTGTGTGTGTGTGAGAAAGGAAGAGACAAGAGAAGGGAACAGGGCTTCAGGCTACAGTGCAAACACTGCTAACCCAGTCACTTTGTTACAGGCAAGGACGAGCCCATTCACGGAGAGATGCTGGAAGCGTTGTGTGAGCGAAGCTCCCCATTTCTCTTCTTCTCTTTCACCTCCCTCCCCCTTCCTTTGTGGCCTTTTAAGATATTGGAAGCATCATGGAGGACATGGGGAGCAGCAAGTTGGTTCTCTAGTCGATTTCTGCCTACAAGCGCAAGCCGAGTTGAAACGAAACGCAGGAAAAAGGAAAGCAATAAGAAAGGAAGGAATAAAGGAAAGGGCCAGACTGCTGGGCTACAGCTACTATACGCACCCACGTAAAGCTCCAAAGCCACTGAGCTCTGGAGGCAAAACTGTTACTACAGATATGCCACAATCTAGCAGGAAGTGCCTCCCTGACAAAAACCCAACACAAAGAGAGACTGAAATGCTACATGTTCCTTATTGCCAGGGGCATCCACAAAAGAAACTATTAGCAGTGCAGTACTGAATTTAAATAAGGTATTCGTCCACCGTTATGATTTAAAAAAACCTTTGCTCGCTCCTGTCGACGGCCGACCCAGCGCGCTGACACTAAAATAACCCAGAAAAATATTTTGACACGCCACTTTAATTAGCTGAGGTAAAGGGAATGGACACATAGTGGCCTAGATTCTTAATGAGATGTCATAGGTGTGAGCTTCTATTTCCCATCATTCCCCAGTGCACCGATGCCAACTGGGAGCAGACATGCTGAAGTACGGTTCTGTGGATACATAACGTGCCATTTGCAGTGAGGGGGTATTTAGGGTGAACATCTAGCATTTTCCCAGAAGGCCTTTCACTGGGCCTATGAGAATGTTGTGACTGCAGGATTAACACTGACCTCACATACCAACGCAGCTACTGTCAATCATTAGAAATGACTTACTGCTGTCTGTTAGATGGATTCTCTCTCACGCAGGGGAAATGAGGAATGTCACCTTGTAGCACAGAATCTCTCTTGGCAATTGTGACACACTGCATCTTCTAAACATCTAAATCCACAACACCCGTCACAGGCGTCAGCTCTCTTGGGTTTAGCACCCCTAATGAGAAAACCAATTTGTCAGGTTTTTAACACATTTGAGAGTCTAATTACTTCGCAGGAAGGAATCATACTGTTTTATTCTCTCTGATCATCTCAAACGGCCGGGTGTATAAACCATTAAATTAAATTAACAGGGATCTGATATGTAGACGTGTCTCTGGACTACAACACATCTCTGTTTGCAGCGTCGGAGCTTGTCACTGAATCTGCTGGAGATTAGAACTGCCTCGTAAGCACAGATGCTATAATCCTTGCAGCTTTCTGTCTTCAACAAACTGGTAAAAGCAGCAAATTCAGCCTGCAAATTCAGAGACAAATGAGACCCTGGACCACAAAACTAGCCATAAGGGAAACTTTTCTGAAATACAGATTTACACATCATCTAAAAGCTGAATAAATGGTGGTTTGTTAGGATTGGACAATATTTGGCAGAGATACAACTACTAGAAAATCTGGAATCTGAGGGTGCAAAAAAAAAAAAAAAAAAAAACTAAATATTGAGAAAATCGCTTTTAAAGTTGTCCAAATGAAGTTCTTAGCAATGCATATTACTAATCAAAAATTAAGTTCTGATACGTCTACGGAAGGAAATGTACAAAATATCTTCATGGAACATGATCTTTAATATCCTAATGATATTTGGCATTAAAGAAAAATCGATAATATTGACCCATACAGTGTATTTTTGGCTATTGCTACAAATATACCCGTGCTACTTATGACTGGTTCTGTGGTCCAGAAAATGATTACAGGACAAATTGGCATATGTGGAATGGTTGACACTGCCTAATCTTGTTGGTTTACAAGTGCATTGAAAGTACACACATGGCTTGATCTACTTAAATTCAATAATAGAGACAAGATCGCTGATTAATTCTGAACCAATACCATTTTCAATCACTGGTGGATTTAGCAAAAACAAGGAGTCTGCATGTTCTAACAGTAATTATTTTTAGCACTTCATAACACACAGACTTAAGCCACATTTAATACATGACCACAACAGCCAGGGATGCGTGTTCTATATTAAAATAGACTGTAAACGATCTTAAGGAAACTTTGAATAATTAGGGGCGTTCACATTCACATTGGACGTGATCTTGTGTTCAGAAATAGCTGGACAGAGCACAAGAGAATGGAGCTATTTTAAACTTGACAATCTTAAACTCAATGCTCATGGAGCAAGAACTTACAAAACACACATAAATGTGATTTTAAAGAACTTATTTGAGAACGTTTCACCTCACAAACTACAATTAGTGTTTTATCAGTGTCCATAATCCACACCTGCATTTGTCTCCACCTTCCTCCGTGTCTGTTTAGCAGTAGGGTGCTAGCGTCACAGCTTACAGAGAGCGATTTGTTCCACACTTCTCGAAACATAATCAATTTTAACTGTCATCTCAGAAAGATTCATCACCCCTCGTGTGCCTCCTGCTCCTACTGAGTGAACCGCTTGACTTCTAAAGTTAGATAATTTGCTGAGTTGTAAATGTACAAAACAGATAAAAATATTTGAAGGTGGGCTGCCTGTGATGCGAAGCTCTAAATCTGAATTTCAAGCTCAAACTCCAAAAAGATATGTATTTGTTTTATAGGTGACAGCTTTAAACGTCACAGTGTGTGTCAGCACTTTCATGAACAAAGACAGGGTGTCCCTTCCAGTGAAGTGGTACACAGGGGTGTGAGAGAGGCTGTTTGTCCAGTATCTTGTGCTCATGCCGGGACAGTTTTACTCTTAGATGTTTAAGTATGAAAAACCCCAAAGGAATTTGTCATTCCATCCCAATCTGCTTTTGAAGTGTCATAATAACTTAAATATACAAGTGAATGCTATAAATCAATTTACACAAAATATTCATAAAATGATTAATGAAGCACAATTACAATTCTTACCAATAATCAATAAGTTACATCATTATTAAAAATGATTTATAAATGTAAAATTTTAGAAAGGCTGTGCATGCTGCTATAAGTAAAAAGATGAGTAAGACCTGAGCAGAAGAACCGTGGGAAGCGATCCGCATGTAAAAGTGAGGCTCGATTCATATCTTTTTCCTTCCATTACGTTCCTGCCTTAATCCTCTCGCTCGCTACTACCTTCATTACCAGCCCACCTTCAACGCAAATCTCTCTCTCAATGTCTCTCCCTTCCTCTGTCTCTCGATGGGAGTTGAAAAGTTCACAGGGCCTTTGAGCCGAATCTCTCAATCACCCCCTTCTAACCCTGGCCTCTGAGGCTGTGTGTGTGCGCCGTTCATGCACTCTCTCTCCGAGTCTGACGATCATTCAAATGCTGTGTGTGGAACTGATTCCTTGAGCAAGGCTGAAAATTTCAATTTGGTCTCTGCGAGCGGGAACCGTTCGGCTGTGGCAACTCTTCAGGGCCCGAGCCAGGATTACAGATTCATGCGGTAATGTGCTAGCTGCCTCTCAAGGTAGGTAAAAATCAATATCGCAGATGTTTATAAAACAGAGAGCCTCTCTCGGAGAGCTCCGAAACGCTACTGCCCCCCTTTTCTCTGCCCTAACCAATCAAATCCCTTCCACGATGACAAAATGAAGAGAGCCGAGGGGAAACAGACTGTGACCTCGTCTGTTTTATGATGTATTTAATAAGACAATTTCATGCCTCTAAATGAGCCAAAGATATCCTTCATTAAGACTGCACGGGCTGAGATGGACGGTTTGTCATTTAATCCAGTTTAGCTTGGCATGATAAAGGGCATTAGAGTCAATCTGCCACACACAAAACCAGCTGGAAAACCATGTTTAAGAGGAGCTTTATCTGTACAGCAAAACTTGGATGGATATATCAGTCAAAATTTGAATTCTGTTATCATTTACCCACCTCTTACACCATGATCATATGGATGTTAATACTGCAAATCATAGCACCACAAACGTCTTTTATATTAACACAAAATGATTCAGACTTCTCTAAGGGTGTATTCACACTTTTAATGTGGTTCGTTTGGTTCATTTGGTCCAGACCAAAAAGGAAAATGATACATTTGGTCCTGATCCGCTTAGCGTTCACACTGGCATTTTTGACAGCGAACCTAAAGATACCGAACCTAAAGGCGTTATGATGCGTTCACAACCTGATCAGTCAGGTTGAGTGACGTATATAACGTGATGGAACTCACCGAACACTCCAAACTTTGTCGAGTTCATATTTCAATCGAATCGCACCAGAATTAGTTTGAAAGTGAACCGAGACCCATCTTTTTAGCGGTGCAGACCAGGGTTCAGATGGCAGCATTCACACTTACTCAAATGAACTGCATTAACAGAGCAATCGCACCAGAGTTTGAATTAATCAAACCAAACAGTGTAAAAGAATATGCTTTTAAAGTAAGTCAAATGTTTGGAACTACAATGAGGTCTATTGTGCATTTAAAGTCACCATGAAATTAAAATTGGAAGTTTTTTTTTATTATGAATATGTTAGCCTTAAGATTAGCTGCAAGCTAGTGTGCTCCAAAATAATGGAACAATTCGCATTTACAAGATAAGCATTCACAACTTAGTCTCTAACTTCTGCCAACATGAATCAACGATTTTGATGTCGTCACCCTGCACTTCAGCTTCTCATCAAACTTTCTGTCCAATCAAATGCTCTCTAGAATCCGACATGTCCTGTAGGCTTGGGCGGTATTACGGTAATATGGTATACCGCGGGATCTAAAAATAGCAACGGTATCAGTTTCAATACCGTTATACCGTCATAAAACAATGCACTTATATAGAAGACAAGGATTAAATATATAAAAATATAATTTATTTAATGCCTAAAAATGCATAGTGATGCGCGGATGGTGGTTTTATCCGCGGGTCGGGTGGGTCGGGTAATAAAAAAAATGCATTCTTATTATTTGCGGTTGGATGAGATAAATCAATAATGATGCTAATATTAACTACATTTTCTAAAACATGAACGTGTTTTATGTACTTTTTTCATCAGGCAGACGATTTCATTTGTGTGTAGTTTTTGGTGACAGAAACGGTGACATTCCCTACAAAGTTTGAAGGGAGTTATGCCTGTGCTAATGCTATTGAGCTCGGTAATGCAGTGGTCGGCTTTGCGCTTACCCACTTCTCTGATGCGCATCATTCGGTAGTGTCCTGCATTATCCAAAATCACGACAGTCCACCGCATGAATAGCGAATTCAATCGCATGTTAATAAATTGAAATATTCCCTAAAAACACCCAGTAAAGACAGCAATGTGGTCAGGGCCGCGGCGGCTTCTTTTGAAATAGCCTATATTTGACAATATGTGCCTAATGCGCCCGCTGTGTCCACAGATGTTGCCTGTCAGGCTAGGCACGCAGTGGTATAATAATAATTATTATTGATTATTTGAATCAGTAGATTATAACGAAAACAATACCTTAAAACTGAAAAGCAGATTTTTACCATCAGACATTTCTTAAACTGGTGAACCCCTGTAAACTTCAGTCCAAGCATGCATTCAAATATTAAGATCAGAGCGGCTCTAATACAGAGAAAACCCGACCGATTTCGTCAGAGATTGCGGAGAGTTGCATCCAGATGTCAGTTAACGTTATTCTTTTCTGCGTGGATTTGGCTTAAAATCATGAGTGATAAACGTATATAAGTGTGCAGCGATGTGCAGATCAGCTAAATCAATCTGCTGTTAAAAATGAACCAACCGTTTCATCATGCAAAACTAAGAATTACAATAGGCTGAGTGTAATATGACGATCGGGTGCGGTTATCTAAATCAGAGAAAAATATAGGTGCGGGTGGATAATTTATTTGAAGCTGCGGATTGAGCCCGTTCGCGCATCTCTGCGTGGTTGTCATCACGTGACAGCGTGGAGGAGAAAGAGAGAGATGGGGAGTCGCGCACCAAGTGACCGGGCGCGCGTTTCCCAAAAGCAACGTCAACTATGGTCGCAAGTTCCGTCGTTTACCAACATAGTTCAACGCTTCGGTGTTTCCCGACAACAGGTCAATAAAACATTCACAAACCACGTCACAATCTATATCTTCCATTTAAACTAAATATAAATGCATTTTAATCTATGTATTTTTGTGCGTCCTCTATAAGCACCGTTTATGAGTAGTGCGTGTGCACAAATGCCTGAGGGAACCCCGGTGTATGACGTAAGAGGGAACCCGTGATGAATCAAACATCAAATAAAGCGTAATGACAGGGGGAAAAGAAAATGAGTCATTAGGTGCCATGTTCAATATAGCTGCATTTTTGAGATCTCTAATCAGTTAAATAGCCGAAGTTATGACTCGGTTACGTCATTAACAACGGCCCTACATTGTTGAACTAATGTGGTTCAAACGACGGAGATGCAACTATGTTTGGGAAACACTCATGAGCTAGTTCGTTTCCACAACAATGCATCATACTATGGAGGTTAACCAGCGAGTTATGTCGTTCTACGGGAAACGCACCCCAGGATGTTTGTTAATTTTATTCTGTTTGACTGTTGTATTTGCACTTTTTTTTTATAAACTGCTATTTGTTGTTAATTAAAGTTGTTAACATTGTTGTAGTGTTTGGTATTCAGTTTCTGAATGGTTTAGGCACAAGCCGACAGTTTGGTGACGCTGTCTGAGCCTTACGTCATAATTTTTTTTATTATTCACGGTAATACCGGATACCGGGGTAAAATAGGGAGGAGGTTTGACGGTATCAAAATTTGGATACCGCCCAAGCCTAATGTCCTGCCCCTACACTATAAATAGATGCTGAAGCTGTGGCTGAAATTGGTCAACTTGTCCACAGAATTTGTATTTTCTTTACAGTAAATGGCACGTAGTGGACTATATAGGGGATAGGGAACGATTCAGACAGTGTAAATATGCATTCCGTTGGGAATGAAGTCTAGTTTCGAGTTGTGTCTGGTCCGGAGACACGAGACTACAGAGCAGATCATATGCATGAGTCAGTCAGCGCAGACCACAAAAAAATGTTTCGGACACATTTGAATTCTACACAAAATGCTATTTTATATATAGATAATGCAATATGGATGAGATTGTGCCTGTCATACGCTGTCAAACGCGGCTTTACCCAGCTCAACGGCTCTAGCCCAAACTGTGATATAAACAAACACTACTGACTATTTAAAAAAAAAAAAAAAAAAAAAGAGGTGAAACTGCTGGATATGTCCTGCCACGTCTTGTTTCAGTTGAAATTACATCAAAACATAAATAACGCTGTGTGTTTTAAAGCATTTCAGTGGACCTTCAAGTAAATTAAAATATTAGACAAATATGTACAGTATGTTACAGCTACACTACAAAAACAACCTGTTTTGGGAAAGATTTCAGTTTTGTATAAAAGACCAAGAGTGTTGTGTAACTCTGAATGAAACACATGAGTAGAGCAAACACAGGCCTCCTGAGAGCCTGATCATGGTTTGTGTGTATGTGTTTATGGCAAAGGAGGATATACACGGTGAGGATGACTTTGATCTCCGGGGTGCATAAGGTCGGAGTGAAAATTTGGAGAGAGCATGTAGCCATTTACTCATCTCCCACCCACACACACTGTGGAATGACTCACACGCACACTCGGCCGGCCGTGTATGTTTGTTTTCTTTGACTAGCGTGTGTGTGTGAAGGGTTTAAGGCCTCCCTGCTTAAACGGAACAAAAGAGATATGAGCATAAAAGAGGGGGAAAAAATCCCCAAACAAGAGGCGAAATGTGGGGTTTCTGGCCTAGAGAGAGATGGGAAAAAAAAAAAACCTGCACAAAGAAACAGGAGAAAGCAAGTGCCTGAGAGCAGTCAGAGAACGCCAAGGACTCCGTGTCCCGCTCTGAAATGAAGCGAGAGGCACATGGCTGGGCGGAACGGCTGCTTTTGGCCAGGTTTCAGCGGGTCGAAGCCTTTCCACCATGTCGCCTGATAGGGAACAGGCTCTTGCAGCTGTCCAGCCATTCTGTTCACTGCAGGCAAAACAGCCTGGAGCCAGAGACCCTGACTTAAGCGTCCTCACCCCCTGCGGCAACCGACGGAGGAGCGCAGAATAGAAAGGTGGAATGGGGCGGAAATATGTGGGAAGCAGGTTGCAGTGCGCCATTTGTTCTCTGTTGGGAGCTTGAGATAAAAATATCAAGTTTAGCAGAAGACTGAAGCCAGGGGTCAGGGGTGGGATTAAAATCCGGCCCATATGCACAAAGGCGTCACACCTAGAACAGGAAGCAGCGTAAAGCATTTTGCTAAATCCAACACTGCTGCCTTACATCAAAGCACAAGCCTCGGGCAGGTCTGCGGAGATCTCAGAGGTCAAAACATTTGTAACAAATCACTTTCCGCTAGCACAACTACGTTCGGTAAGTATAAACGCGTGTTTGCTACTTACTGCAGGCACCAGTAGCTTCTTGACTTCTTCGACAGCTCTTCTCATCTTGATCTCGGCACGTGTCTGTGTGTCCTCCACTGTGATCAGCACGTGCAGGTCTTCATTTAGGTGCTCCCAGTTTGGCTTTCCTCTGTTCTGCTCCTCCTGAGAAATGGAGACAACAAAAAAGAGAGGGAGAGAGAACGTTAGTAGTGGTGACAGGATTTTTTACAGGACATCAAACTTTGAGTCAGTGTGAGAGAGTATGACATTTTCTTGCCATAGATGACAGCTGGCACACTGATGCAGCCTCACAGTCAGTTAAAGACGGCTGTTCTTCAAACAGCAGCTACTACCCCAGAGCACATTAACACACGTTGGGAATCAGAGTTAAATATTTACCACATCATTTACAATTAGTCAGTTAGCTGTTGCAGGCAGGAAAATTGTCGTAAAATGACTTTTGGAACTTATTTTAGGTATAGTCAGTATAGCAAAAAAAAAAGTTATTAAAACCTCAACATACCAGCCTATTGCAGACTTTATTTGTTCAGTATAGACAAATTTGGAGTAGACGTCACTAGTAGCTGTTTGTGCATTGTGGCGGCAGAAACACAAAAGTGGAGGGAAATGAGTAAAATCCATGGAATAAGTGAAAAAATATTATTGTTGTGCTTTTGGATGTCAGAATCAGAAATGCAAATAATTTTTATAGAATACTGTTGTCAAAAATGCCATTTGAAGCTAAACGCAGACGTTTAAAAGATGGACTGCGGATGAAAGCATACATTTTAAAGCATACATTTAGATCTACATAATATTTACATATGTAGTTCATAGGGGACATTAGTGTATTATCCCTACAGTTACAGCATTAAATACTACTTAAACTTTTAACATTTTGCATAACATTTACCTATTTTATCTCAATTTCTCTAACAAAAAGTAGTATATAAACTCATCATTCTGAGATGAGGAGAAAGAAGAGAATGACAGGTTGATTTTTCTTATCAGAATTGTGAGATATAATCTTGGACTTGGAATAAAGTCAGAATTTTAAATATAAACTTATTTAAATTTTTTTTACTCTTTTATTCCATGGCTTCCATAGACTGCTACTTGAAAACGTCATTTTTCGCCACCAGATAGGCTCCGCGCACACAAAAAAAAAATCACTTTGTAAACCCCGAAACTGGTCTATAGGTCCAATGAAGTATAACGCACTGATGCAAATGAAGGCCAAAAATATCTTAATTTTAAGCAAAAGTGGAAAAGCATTTAAGCTCTTTAAGTGCAATTCTCGTAGCGAACATTTAAAATGGCCTGCAGTTGGTGTGCATGACTGTTTGATTGGCTTGGGTTAACTGCGGCCTCAAAAGAAAGCCATTATGCTACAGTAAAGCCATCTGAACAGTCGGAGGTGCTAAACTGAATAAAGAAAGCACTTCACACTCTTGAGGGTGGGTCTTTTTCATATCCAACAATTACCCACCACCCAAGCTTTCAACACCTTTCAAGAGCCTGACAGTTCATCTCAGCTCAGAGTAGAAGCAGCACTACAAACCTGATGGATGAAAGGTAAAAAAAGAAAAGAATATTCACCTGCCACCCATTGTGCCAAAAAATACATTAAAAAAGATTTAATAATCAGAGTGTAGAGGTGTGGGAAATTAAAAACCTATATAAGAAATAAAGACTAAGAATCTGCTCAAAAACGATGTGCCCTCTTCAGATCATTTGTAAGGTTAACTGGGTACTATGGGAAGCTCTTGTGCAAATGTCTTTATCCCAAGCATTTCTACAATAACACAGCACAATAGCAAATATATACCTCCACCCTCCACCCTTCAAGTTCTAGACTGCACAATTAATGCTAAAAGCATTATCCACTTCCAATCCCACACCTTTTATGCCTGAAACCATCAGTAAAACAAAGACTGGAGGCCAAGGTAAAGTAGTTTAAAGACCACTTGACCGGCCCTAGCTGCCTCTTGTTCACATTGATTACTAGTATAATGTCGGCATCTGTCCCTCCCCCCATGTTTCCCATGATGCTTTCAGATCATTGCTCAGTCAGACACCTCAATTAGCATGCCTGCTTCACAAACGAGCACAGAGTGGTGGATCTCAGCGGGGAGGAGAAGGGTCCACCTGACATGCTTACTAATACACCGAATGAGACCCAGTCGAGTGCCTATGACACCGCTTTCCACGGCACTGCCATGGATACTGTTACTATGGCGATGATCACACATACACAAGCGTACAATACACCTCAATGGGTCCGTAAGGGCTGTCTCAATATTTTCATGACACTGTTATTGCAGCCAAAAGAATTTTAAAATAACGATATTGCGATACCCACAGAAATTTGGAAAAATTAAATTAAATCAGTCAAATTCATCTGTTTTAAGTCAGGTAGCAACCAGTTCTAAGGTGCAACACTGCCACCTACTATGGCTGTCAATAACAATTATTTTGGTAATCGAGTAATAGGTTGATTATTCTGACGATTAATCGAGTAATCTGATAATTGTAATTATTTTTTGTAAATAGACCTAAGCAAACAATAGCCTTTAAAATGACTTCAAATACATATAATAGCAATGAGGTTAGGGCTGTCACTAATGATTACTTTGGTAATCGAGTAATCGGTTGATTATTCGGATGATTAATCGAGTCATCGGATAATTGTAATTAAATTTTTGTGATAATAAAAGTAGACCCAAGTGATCAATAGCCTTTAAAATGACTTAATATATATACACAATAGCAAAGAGGCAATAATAATAATAATAATAATAATAATAATAGGTTCAAATAAAGGTATTATAAACAATAGAGATAATGTACATTACACATTATAACAAATGCCTGCAAAGGGCGCCAACAGCCTGGCGATTGTTTCTAAACTGAACTGTACAATCTATTCCTTGTTTAACATTGACCAAACAACATTTAATTCAGATGACCACTTAATCTTTAATCTTAATTACTTCAAGATATTACAGTGGCTATAGCTTTTCTTAAATATGTGGACATCAAAACGTGTAAACTCAAAGTAAGGGTTTAAACTTTTATTTTGAAGTCCCGATGAACAGTTAGCATATTTGTTACAATAAACCCAAACTCAGCAATATGCAGAGATGCTCCACAAATGTAAATGATAACAGTTTCTGTGGAGCAGCATTTACAGTGCACAGAGCCACAGAGAAGCATGTACAAAACCTATAAACATGTAAATCAATAAAGTTCATATATTAAACCTGCATCGCATATAGTCATTTAATTGAATCGTAGCATTTGTGAATCCACAATAGCATTATGCTGATGATTTTTAAATGGGTTTAATATATCATGCAGTCTTGCAAAACAGTCTAATAAATGCATTTCATAGATTTTTGTCCCGTTACTCAACATGGGCTTAATGCAATCGAAGATTTTTTTTTTTAAACTGAGGACTTGAATTGAATGTTACTCAAATTACTATGCTGTAATGTCACAAACATACTTCAAATTCAACTGTCCACTAAATAATCAGAAGCTCTCTGACTAAATTGATTAATTCCATTGTGCACCCACATTTCTCTCTGAATGATTACTTTTAGAGATGACAATGGTTGTCTTTATGAATGGAAACACAGGAACAGACACCCGGATTTAGATCTGCCAAATGGACCAATTATTTGTACACGTTAAAAATAGATATTCTATATAATGATCCTGACCAATCATGGCTTGCAACTGTACAAAGTACTCTTAAAAGCTAAAGCTACTGCATTACTTTCAAGGTGAACACATGCGGTGCCATCCATGTATGGAGAGAGACCTTCAGCTCAGAGTAGGGCAAAGGCACGGACTGTAAACACCCACCCACCCGCCCCTGCCCATCAAGGAGCAAGGTCATTATGTCCTCTGAGAGGGGGTGAGGGGCGGGCAGGAAGAGCCCCCCGAAAGCCTCTGAAGAGGGCAAAGATTCTGTTTACCGACATACGAAACCAGCTGCGAGGCGACACGCATGTGACGGGAGACACATGTGAAGACGGACCCATAAAAGTACAAGAATGAATCCGAAAGCAGTCCGCCAGGAAATGTGCGAGGGTTTGTGGACCTTTGGCATGTGCATATGGACTGAAGTGTTGCTCTTGACTGCATGTGCACCAAAAGCAACAGAGCATAATAAACCATGCAAAGTTTTCACCTTGCAAAGGCACTGCTTCGATTCCACTGGCAGACGTCCTGGCTGGAAATAATCCCAGCACCCTATAAATACTGTTCATATCAACCAGAGCAGACTGAACTCAAGCTACAGTCTTAAACAGCTGTCCCGGGTGGAGTAGTTTACAAGCACCTGTTCAACAGGAGTGGAAAATTGACTGGGGGAAACTACCCTCAAACTACCAACATGGGCAGGAAAGTAATTTGAGGAGGTTCTTCTGAATGAACATGAAGATGATTCTAACATTGTTCATGTTTATATTCTTAGCACATGCTTTTTGCAAAACAACTAGATTAGTACAAGATATTGCTAAGAAATTGATCTTTCAACAATGCCAGATTTCTGCAATCATTTGGTACTCATCATTCCTACCTCCACCAATCAACATCCAAGAGTTAGGACCAAGTCCCTGCCCTATCATTTTTTCTTTTATGTCACAATGTGGAAAAAAAGCTTGTCGCTTCTGTTACATAGGGACTTCAAGGAACTTGTTTCCTATTATAAAGGTGTGCTGTGATACAGGTGTAAGGGAAAAAAGCAAGGGAACTCAATTTAACCAAGAACAAAGACTAGAAAATAAAAAGAGAGGAGGGACCGAAGGGGGAAAAAAAAGGCTTCAGAGAGCCTACTGTGTGGCTCTGGAGAGGTTCTGTGATGCTCCGGTGAGGGTGGCCGTCTGTTACATTTGATCTGAGCTGTGGTTTCTGAGAGCCCTCAATTTGAACAGTGTTTGATCAGAGGACGAGGCTACACAGTGGGACAGGTTATTATCCCGAGTTTGTCTGTCCTGTCCTCTCCCATTACATCGGCCTGAGCTCGGCTTCAGTACGCACACACAACGAGCGCGAGGACGTAGTCTCTTGAGGCTGTGTGAACTGGTGTATACGCAGCTCTTGAGAGGGTAAATGGGGTTAAACCACCTTTGGGGAGCTGTTAAATAAAACGTCTGTCTGATTTAAGGCTAACGAAGCATTTTCTCCTGAGACTTCAGGTGATCCATGCCTTTACCTTTTAGAGTAAACATTAAACACACCACTAACAAACAACTTAAAGCACCTCGTCGCATCCTCACAAATGACCTATAAGCAAACATTCAGTGATGAGAAAGACTTCCACTCCACTTCTTTGAATGGAAGTCACTTTTTCTTTCCTCTATTTTTCTACGTCTCCATCGCTCTTTCGGTCCCCAGAGGCAGCAGCAAACTGAATTATTGAGAGCACAAAAACGGCTTGGCTAATGGACGCTAAATAAACAACCCCCTCAGCCCAGACTTGACTCTGCTTGAAACTCTCTTCAGTCTCTTTAGACGGGTCTAACTATGTGTACAATTGTCAATTTCACTGTGCATATCACTCTCTCTGCAGACTCAGTCTCACGTTCACTACCGAAACATTAAAACTTGAAAACAACAGGACAATGGCCGAAAAATGGCAACGTTAGGCCATCTGTTGTCTATCGTGAAGGCCCAAGAGTATTTTTCTCTTTACAATTATCATGTTTATTCTTTAAAAAAAAAAAAAAACAGAAAACAGTCTGTTCGAACTCTCCGCTCTCTAATAGAGCACGGTCGCTGAATTAAATTACTCTGGATATTAAAGACGTAATGAAAAGGAAGTAGCGGCAGATCTTTTCTTTGGTATTATGATGTACGTCCAAGTTAAACAGGTTAACGAAAAAGAAAAAAAGTAAGATGGGGACATGGTTTTATCGATGTTGATATGTGACCCTGGACCACAAAACCAGTCATAAGGGTTTTTTTTTTTTTTTTTTTTTTAATTGAGAGTTACACACATCTGAAAGCTGAATAAATAAGCGTTCCATTGGTGTATGTTAGGATGAGAACATTTTTCAAAATGTTTTGGGTAAAAAATAATAATAATTCTTAGCAATGCATCTTACTAATTAAATTAAGTTTTGATTTATTTATGGTAGGAAATTTACAAAATATCTTCATGGAATATGATCTTTACTTAATATCCTAATGATTTTTGGCATAAAATAAAAACATTTTGACCCATACAATGTATTTTTGGCTATTGCTACAAATATACTCGTGCTACTTAAGACTGGTTTTGTGGTCCAGGGTCACATATATGATAGTTGATTGGATGGAGGCAGAACTAGATGCAAACTTGCAGTCAGTTTTAAAAAAGGAGAGGGGTTTAGGCAGATAAAATGATCAGAGAAGTCCAAGTCGAGCATAGAAAGACATTTTGAAATTCGACTACTAATAACAATATAAATATGCACTAAGGATTATTGAGCTGCTGGGTTCAAGAAGATTAATCATGTTGTCAACTGATTTGCTGAAATCAAAACATACACAATAATAGGAGAGTGCAAGCCAATAAGATTGCCATTTGGGCATCAGTTCCACCCACTACCGGAGAAACCGGTACTTCTTAAAAGCCAAAGAATTCCAAATTAACTCAGGCTGTTTACACTAGTGCATTTTTGTTTTAAAACGCATAACTTTTGCTATGGTTACGCCTTTTATTTACACTAAACTGAGACTTTCAAAAATGCTGTAGACACCGTTTTAGTTCGAAAACTCAACCAAAATGGACACGTAAAACGATAGCGTGGCTGCCCACATTCGCTGTGCATATCCTTGATGTAACCGTTAAATTGCAAAGTAAAAAAAAGCAATGACTAAATTATTAAAACATCCTTGATGACGTATGCAGCACTTTCACTACTTTAAAATGTTTTTCTTAAAGGAACACTCCACTTTTTTTTTGGAAATAGGCTCATTCTCCAACTCCCCCCGAGTTAGTAAGTTGAGTTTTACCGTTTTGAAATGCATTCAGCCGTTCTCCTGTTCTGGAGATATCACTTTTAGCATAGCTTAGCATAGATAATTGAATCCTATTAGACCAATAGCATCACGTTCAAAAATGACCAACGAGTTTCGATATTTGTCCTATTTAAAACTTGACTCTTCTGCAGTTATATCGTGTACTAAGACCGGTGGAAATGCAAAGCTTCAATTTTCTAGGCTGATAAGATTAGGAACTACACTCCCATTCCGGCGTAATAGTCAAGGAAGTTTGCTGCCGTAATAAGGCTGAAGCAGGAGCAGTAATACCACGCAGCACATGTGCAAATGCTAAACTAGCTGGGAACTCATTTCTGATAATACTCTGCCTGCTTCGGCCATATTACGGCAGCAAACTTCCTTGACTATTACGCCGGAATGGAAGTGTAGTTCCTAATCTTATCAGCCTAGAAACTCGCAGCTTTGCATTTCCACCGGTCTTAGTACACGATATAACTACAGAAGAGTCAAGTTTTAAATACAACAAATATGGAAACTCGGTCATTTTTGAACGCGATGCTATTGGTCTAATAGGATTCAATGATCTATGCTAAGCTATGCTAAAAGTGATATCGCCAGAACAGGAAAACGGCTGAATGGATTTCAAAACGGTAAAAATCAACTTATTAACTCGGGGGGAGTTGGAGAATGAGCCCATTTCCAAAAAAAGTGGAGTGTTCCTTTAAAACTAAGAGTATAAACTAGGAGTAAAAAAAGACTATGCTCCACAATGTTGGATTGTGGACAGTAACATCACTGGAAAATAATGTGCTCCCAAATGTAGTGACAGTCAGTTTTGTCAGCTTTTGGCTTCCCTGGCAATCAGTGGAAACACGAGATTCACAGGTACCCCAGCCAAGAATAAGCAACATTTCAGTGGAAAGGGAGTATGACAGAATCAGTCAGGAGACTATTCTAAGAAACTCTGTTAGGGAAGCAGGAAAGCTCATTCTCTGCGATGTGCAGTATTCTAGCAAGCTTTAGATTAGTCATTCAGACAAGAGTGTGTGTTTTGCATTCAGCAGGGCAATAGAAGACATAACCACTACAGAAATGCTATATAAAGAAGAGAGACGAGAGAGAACTTCTTTCTAGGATTAATCAATTTTTGCATCAAGCCCCTGAGTTCACACATATGGCTTCTCTAGAGGGAAGCACAGCTGGGGCCCAGGTGGGTGTGTGTGTGTGTGTGTGGTAATGCTAATGCACAGTGATGGGGATTTCCTGATAAAACAGCTCCGCTGGGACACAGACAGAGATACGGAGAGAAAGACAAAGACTATACAGAAACAAATAACGCTGATTCCCAGCAAAAAGGTCTCTGTGGGTTGTTCAACAATTTAGAATTAAATCAGCACAGTTGCTTACTACAAAATCAGCCATTTTTTCTGATTTCTCACCATGTAGTGCTGAGCAGCTACACGTACAAATGTCATTTCACCCGACCCTCGAGAAAGTCTCTGCTTGAGCTGACGGGGCAGTACTGTTATGTCTCCGTGCTACATAACTCCCACCTGAAGCCATAATTTCCCATCATTCAGGGTTTAGCTCTTCCTCTGCTGATCACACAGTGGGTCTCTTCTGAGACTGTTAGGAAAGATCTGGGTCCTACTTTCTAGTATGTCTACCATGTGCTTTTGTTCTCTCTGACACCCACACCACCACAGCCAGGCCTGAAATAGAACTGGGCCTCAGCCTCAGCCCTGCAAGCACACCGTGAACGTGCAAGAGATAGGAAAAGACACTGGAGAGAATAAATGAGTGAACTGGCTCATTAGGGACAAACTGGATCCAAATGGCAAACGTCAGCAGAACACTGTCTGTGAAGAAGGAAGAGAGGTTGAGAAAGCTCCAAATTGTGGCTAAGTGGTCACATTTGTCCATGCTGGTTCGACATGTCCTGCTGGTGCAACAATTTTGTCACAAGTTGTGCTGGTGGCCCACTTTTTTTGTAATTTAAAATGGCACAACCAAACTGAACTGCACAGCATGAACAAATCATCTGTCCACATGGACTGCAGATCAGGACAACATCCATGGTCCTGCTGTTGGAACCAGTTTTAAATGGACCTTGTAAAAATCAGGTGTTAGTTAACATTTTATAGATTTTTTTTTTTTTTTCTTTTTTTTTTTTTAGTAATGGTAAACAAACATCTGTATGCCATCTGAAAATCAGATTTATCTACACGTGTCTCACCTTCTTTCTGTCTCTCATGGAGCTCCTTCCTCTCACCATGATCTTGCAGCCAGTCTCTGCCTCCAGTTGCTTTGCCGTGAGTCCACGAGGGCCAAGAATTCTCCCGACAAAATTATACTGGAAAAACAAAAGGAAAAGAGAGAGAGATTAGAATGCATTCAGAAACTCAGGCAATCTTACATAGAAATCAGGATGTTGTGTATACATAAACAGTGCTGCTAAAGTCACTTAGAATAAATGAGTCACTATTTACTGTTGTTTCAAAAATATATCACTTTAATTGGAACATAAAAGGAGTCAATTACTTTAACAGTTCCATACAATGAAATTAAATTGAGAGAGTCATTCTGCATAACATCTCCTTTTGTGAAAAGGAAGAACGGTGACAATTTGGTAACTATTCCGTTACGCTGCATTTGCTGAGGGAATATTTTGGCTCTAGAGCAGTCCTGGTCCTACACACATACACAGATAGTAAAATAGTCTAAGGATGTGTTCACACTTGTCAAGTTTGGTTCGATTAAAATGAACTGTGCAATGTGTTAGTGCTGTTTACTTAGTAAGTGAGAATGCTGCCATTCAAACCCTGGTATGCACCAACTTATCGGTCCGAAACTGCTAAAAAGATGGGTCTTGGTCCACTTCCAAACAAACTCTAGTATGGTTTGAATGAAATACGAACGCAACACGGACCTTATACTTCTAAACGAACAAAAAACAGGAAGTAATGGCAAGATGCGATGCTATGTGACATGATTTTGTATCAAAAATATTTTGTCTAGCAGACGACATTAGGTATATTTGCTTTAAGTCAAATGCATCTTTTCCTTTTGTTTGGGGTGTTTGGTAAGTTCAGTCACGAAACATATGTCATTCAACCTGACCAATCAGGTTGTGAACGTATAACTAGGCCTTTAGGTTCGCTGTCAAAAATGCCAGTGTGAACGCTAAACGGACCAGGACCAAATGTATAATTTTCCTTTTTGATCCGGACCAAATGAACCAAATGAACCGAACAAGTGTGAACACACCCTAAGATGTGACAAATCTAGAAGCGCAGAAAGAATCTGTACGTAGTGGAATGATGTTGGCAAAAAAAAATAAAAATACAAAGAGACAATAATTCAATTAGTTGCACTATAAAATCCTCAGAATCCTCTGCCTGACATAGCATGGTGTGTAATTGTGTATTTCAAGCAATAAACACAGACACACACAAAAAAAAAACTCTCTCCCACACTAATAATTCAATTAGCTCCAGTGTAGCTTCTGACAAGCCAACGTCAAGTCACTTTTTCTAATTAAATTTGAAAAAATGAATCAACAACTGACGTAAACACCTCAACTGACCAGGCGGCTAATCACTCTTCCTCCTCTGGCAGCCGTTTATGAGCTACGGCTCCAAAAAGTCAGGAAGCTGTATAGAAAAGCGGGAGCTCAAAAACATTGTCAAGCTCATGTTTGCCAAACAGAATGCTAAGCAGCGCTGCAAAGCCTCTTTCTTGCTTTTCCTCCTTCCTGCTCTTCATTTTTTATGTCCTTCATAATTCTTTCTTTCTGTTATCGTGCTCCGAGGCACGGAAAGGGGAAAAGCCGGCTGTATGTAATGTAAATAAGAATTGAAACAACGGGGGGGAAATTAAAGAAGAGGAGGGGTCTTATCGTGGCCCTTGTCCCTGACGCTGTGCTCCGGGGCTTTGTCTGAGAGCACGTTTTATTTACCTCCGTAATCCTCCCAGCTTTACAGCTCTTCTCCGACAGCACTGCTCCAAATAAAAATAATAAAATAAAATCCACTCTTTTTCACTCTCTATCAGTTCACTTCTGACTCAGGGTAAAGACAGAGAGAGTCGGTCGGCTATTCGTATCTTGTAAGTGCTTAATCCTGTCCTGTACGAATAGGGGCCACATACACACTGCAGCTTAATACGGTTGTCGCTCCTCTTCTGAGTGCCTAATCCAGTTCGGTTTGGTTATTTATGAGGGTTAAAACCCACATTATATCACTCAGAAAAAGTTAGGGTACTGACTGCCAAATATCTCTGCAATGTATGCTCAGAACCTAAATAACTTTCACATATTTAAAATGTTTGATGTGTTGGATGTATTTAGATGCAAAATTTTAAATGTAGCATTACTTTGATAACACAAGTCCCATAAAAAAAATTCTTACATATTTACATTTTAAATAAATTTATTAAGTTATGACAGCCATGTAAGGTTAATATTTTAAAAAACGAATGGCTGTAGAAATATAATTATGTAATTGGAACTATTATAATAACTTAATTGAGTGTAATTTAAACATTTGTATACCAGTTTCTTTTAACCTTCAAATTATAGTAATATAGTACCAACTAACTCTCATGTATATTTTACAGCATTAGATTTTTGTCCTAGCATGTACTGTACCTGCAATATATCCACAATTATCGCAATCAAATTAAGAAATCTGTGTCTAAACTCAGCCCTACTGGCCCCAAACTTACAATAGTGCTCTGCATTATAGCAGGCCTTACTTGTTTTTGAGGCTTTAACACAGACATTGTTAAATGGCTAATGTAAAAAGTCACTTAATCAATTTACAACTGACAACTTTACCAACTAGCCCCCTCAAAATGAACACTAAATTTCATCGTCAAAGTAGCCTATGGGATTAAACGGGTTTAAACAAACAAACAAACAAAACTTTGGACTTTGTTTCTAGTCGCTACTATGAGCTTGGTTATCTAACAGCTTAAACGGTTGCCATGTTTCTTTTTAAAAGCCTTATGTTACAGTGTCAATCATCAGGAGTGACTCCTGCATTCTGTACAGGATTCAATAGCCAAAAAGAATAAAAGTCATCACGTCCAAGACTTTGCAGTGGGCAATAAGACCATCAGAAAGGAACTCAAAAGACTGACTCACGATTAGTCAAACCCAAGGAAAAGGCGGCATGACCTGCCTGGATAAAAAGGAAAACAATGCCGTTCCTCTCTAACGGCTTATTGTTTCAACACAGATGACGCAGCGTAATCCGACAGCTCTGGCTGTGTAGGTGGATCAGAACCGCTGGAGTTCTACACACACACACACACATTCCAAACGCTCTCATGAGACGCTGAGCAGGATACACGTGTAAAACGGTGTACTAAAGCAGCGGTGCCGCATGCCACATCATGTGTCAACATCATCCTCATAAGACAGCCAGAAGTGACAATGCCTTAGGTGAACATGTGCGCTGACTGTCCCTCTCGTCACCGTCACGCACAATGTAAACAAATCAGACGGTGATAAAACAGGAGCAAAAGTACATATGCAACAGCACGCCGTGTCAGGACGATCAGTTATCATCAGTACTTCCATCACTCCCTCTCTTCGCACCTGCACGATCTGGCTCTCCATGCAGATGAGAGCGGATTCTCCTCTGCGCGCATGTGTGTGTTGATGTTGATTGGACATGGCAGAGAGCAGCGGCCTGATGCAGTGGGGGAAATTGCTCACTTTGAATACTGGAACCAGACAGTAATTACAGCCTGCAGGAGACGCCACCATTTTACTTCCTGTGGAGGGAGGAAGGGAGGCACGAGGGGAATGAGACAGGAGAAAGAGAGAGAGAGAGAGGTACTAGCGTTTTTAGACGACAGCATGAGAGAATGTTTTGACTGCATGGTGGCACTCGTGTTTGTGAGAGAGTCTGAGAGGGGCAGAGATCAACCACAAAAAGCCTGGAAAATTCCACCCTACCGCCACACAAATGTCTGCTGCTAAAAACAGGGCTCTGGGTGTGTGTGAGGCACACATCAGCTCATTTAGTGATTTCACCAACAAGGAAAATCTAATAAAATCCAGACACACCAGACAGACAGACAACAACAACTTCACTGCAGCAGTTATTTATACAGATTAAATGAAATGTAACTCACACATGTATAATCACTCAATTCAAACAAGTGTTTTTTTTTTTTTTTCCAGACAGACGAGGATAAGAAATTGGCTAGAATGGCACTGCAACCCACAAAAAATATGCACAGGAAGTTTGTCACATCGGATGCTTACAGTGTAGACAGCTTTGTTGAGCATAATGGGAGCGATGCACTTTTGTTGTGTCATTCTAGCCAGACTACTGGTGTTTTAAAACATTTTTTAGAGTCCTATGAAAACGTAGACTGAATCGCTGAACCTAGTCATTAGGGTTGTGCCGATAGACGATAGTATCGTGTGTCGACAATAGTCAGAGACATCGCCTGTTGCTGATGCCTTTGACGATAGTAAAACGATTACTATTATTATTATTATGCGTCAAAAAGGCACCTAACTTTAGCGATGTAGTGCAGAGAGTCGGTTCTAGGATGCCTCGGAAACTTGCCGCGGTATAAACGCACGCATAGAGTGGCCACGTCGCGCCGCAGATGTGTGCAGTGAAAATGGGTAAGAGATTTATTCATCATACAGTGTACATAGATTAAGTGTAGACAGTCATTAGGATAACAGAGGTAGTAAAAAAAGTATTTTTTTCATTTAAAATGAATAAGAAATGTATTACATACTGACATATTTACATATTATTAAATAAATTAGCACGATAGTATCGTGTATCGGCGATCTCACAGCCTGACGATAGGACGATATGAAAATTGAGCATATCGCCCATCACTACTAGTCATAAAAATGGAATTTGCTGTATAATGTGGAATGTCATGGAATTTGCCAAATTTTGGATGAATAAATCAAGTGTGAACACATTTTTGTTTACCACTAATGCGCACATGACAGTGTTTTCAGACACTGATGCCTCAATATAGGAGTACATAAACAAAAATTATTTCATTTATGAGCATTTTACAGTTTATTTTGAGAAAAAAGAAATTTAAAGGTCTTCACAGCAACCAGTCAAAATAAGTTTGGTTTAACCTGAAAAAAAATTGTGACAGAAACATTTTACAAGGAATATTTAACAATTTATTTACCAGAAAAATGTAAATACACAACAGTACTTCTGAAAAAAAAAGGAAAATAATAATAAAAAATATATTTTATTATTATTATTATTATTATTATTATTATTATTATTATTATAACACATTTTTACATTTTTAAATAAAATCAGAGACAATTCAATGAAACCATTAAAATGAAATTTGGAAAATTATTGAAAAACAATTTGGTAAAAAAATAAAAATAAAACTGAATTTGAGAAAACAAAATATTTCATAGGCCTTAATGTAAATTAATTTTTTTTTTGTTAAACTTAAAAAAAATGTATGTTAAATTGTGTACGTTTCATGATTACAATTAATAAGACATGATTCAAGTAATTTATTTTTTATTTAATCAAACAGTCTAGAAACATTTAAACAGAAAAAAAGGAATACGAAGAAAAAAAAATAAATATACAAAACAATAGGGACTTCAAAATGTAATTTGTGAAACTTTTAATAAATTGCTGTTGAAATGTGTATGCTTCATGATTAATTACATATGATTTTTGAGTATTTTCTTTTTTCTAGAAAGTCTACAATTTGGAAAAAAATAAAATGAATTTCATAGGGCGCTACTTTTTGTAGTGAGGATACTATATTACTACCCTGGCTAAGATTCTAAAAGTCACTAATTAACTACAATTATTATTATTATTTTTATCATCATCATGTATTAATATTTCTATTAAAACATTTAATCATTTATAATACCCAGCATTTTATTTATTACTACTACTACTACTACTACTACTACTACTACTATCATAATTAAATAATATTGTCTAACCCGTGTCTTTTAATAAATAAATAAGTCAAGTATTAGGTGTAAAGACAAATTTCTTTATTATAGTTTATCATTACTATGGTTATAATTAAATAATTTTAGCTACTCATCGCCTTATAATAAAGGTAATATAATTCTAATTATGCTTTAAGCCAATAATTAGCTAAAATACTAATATACTATAATATACATTTATAAATATTACATTAATTAATAAATATATAATAGTTATTATTTATAATACCCACCATCATATCGTTCAGAGTTATTCGGAATCATTCACATGAGTTATGTTTGATTTGATGAACAGGGGTCCTAATAGAGGGTAAAGAGAGAATCAATGTCCTTCAGTTGCCATTTCGTTACGTCACCATGAACCTTGGTAACATGCCCGCATAACTGAAAAATCTATATGCTGAGCACGGGAGTGTGTGTGTGTGTGTGTGTGTGTGTGTGTGTGTGTGTGTGTGTGTGTGTGTGTGTGTGTGTCAGTGTTAAGCTGTAGGGATGTATAACAGAACAGCCTAAATGTGAGAGCAAGCGGAGAGTTGAGCAGTTCAGGGACGTAGCCGAGGGACCTGACAGAGACAAACGAGCAGCAACACTAACGCAACATTATACCTCCTACCCACCAGCTCCCTCCTCTCTCCTTCTACCTCACTCTCCTCCATCACAATCACTCCACCCTGCTCGTAAGGTCACGACCCCTTATTCCTGAACGCTTAACACATGCTGGTAATGGCATCACCAAGAACACACATCTGTCCTTCAGAAAAGTGCTGAGATAAGATGAAAAGGAGAGAAAAGGGATTATAAAAAATCTGTCACTTCTCATCTAGGATATAAAAGGAGTGAAGTGAAGGGGAGTCAAAAGTCCAACTGTAACATGAAGGTCAAAGTTTAAAAGCTCAAGTGCTGAAGATCACAGAGAATAGAACGTGCACCTGTGATCAGTGTGTCTAGTTTAACCATAGGCTGTGCTACTAAATAAGGACGTGTCTTTTGATAGGGTGCATTCAGGCACTCTCTTAGCTTCTCCATGGCCAATGAAAATGCAGCCAGTCAGCATTTACACCAATCAGACTGCACCCGTCAGCATTTATTCAAAAATCAAACTTTAGGTGTTGACAGATAACAAATCAACACACAAGGTCAAAAGGTCAAACACCACACAGCAAATAAGCTTACGTGTACAGTTCCATGCTGACAACTCATAAACGCTGCATCTTGAAAAGTTCAAAAAAGCCCAACATTTCTGCTATAAAAGTATTGAACAGATGCCATACATAAATCAAGCTGATTCGCTCCATACACAAACCGAGGTGCTACAGAAACATTAAAATCAGCACGAAATGAAAATTCACCATATTTTCAAAATGCTGAAGATCGGATCCTATTGTGAACAATTGATTCATGCAGGTTTCACTAAAAAAAAAAAATACTTTTGGTAACAATGTCAGACTTTTTCAACTATTTTGTCAGATAAACCTACCCCTCTCACAGTTGAACTGAAAGCTCACGGCCAATCAACAACTTGGAATAAACCAAGGGCTGGGTTACCAATAAAGACTTATTGATCTTATTCGATTCTGATTAGATTCACATTCAAAATCAAAATTTCAGTTCAATTGTGTGTCATTTTGGGTATATTTCCATTTTAATGTCCATTTAGTTAATATACACTTCCAGTCAAAAGTTTTTTAACATTAAGTTTTTTTAATGTTATCTAAAGAAGTCTTTTCTGCACACCAAGCCTGCATTTATTTGATCTGAAGTACTGTAAAAATGTAAAAATACTTTTGCTATTTAAAATAACTGTTCTATTTGAATACATTTAAAAATGCACTTTATTCCTGTGATTTCAAAGCTGAATTTTTAGCATCATTACTCCAGTCACACGATCCTTCAGATATAGTTCTTATATCCTGGAGAAATTATAGAAATTAATACCTTTAATTAGCAAGGAGGCTTTAAATGTGTCAAAAATGATAACTTCATTTATAATGTTACAAAATATTTCCATTTCAGATAAATGCTGTTCTTGTGAACTTTCTATTCATCAAAGAAACCTGAAACAATTCTACTCAGCTGTTTTCAACTTAAAAATCATAATAATAAATGTTTCTTGAGCAGCAAATCAGAATATTAGAATGATCATGTGACTGGAGTAATGATGCAAAAAAAATCAGCATTGAAATCATAGGAATAAATTATATTTTAAAATCTATTAAAATAGAAAACGGTTATTTTAAATAATAAAATATTTTTTTAAGTTTGCAGTACTTTAGACCAATAAATGTAGCCTTAGTGATTAAAAAATCTTACTTGTCAAAAACTTTTGACTGGTAGTGCACGAATAGAAATAGTCTCTCAGCAAATGCTGTAAATTACACATGGACTTTCTAACTTGGTACACTGCAAAAATATTAATTTAAAAATTGAACAACAGGACCAAACAATGCAACAGAGTAAATTAGATTAGCACAACTCGGAAATCAGCCCTATTTGTTTACATTCTGTTATCAGCTGAGGGCAGATGGAAAAAATGCGAGGATATACAGTACCGTATTAAATGCTATACTAGTCGAGCTTCCATTCAGTTCTGGTCAACACAAAGAAAACAGAGGAGATGGCTCATGTGGAGAGAGGAGGAAGAGTGCTGAAAACAGCTAATCCAGCGAGTTGGAAAAGAAAATCGGGGGTAATGCATCCAACTGCGGCCTCCCAGTGGAGTGATACAAGACACGCTCTTCTCACACACACACACACACACACACACACACACACACACACACACACACCAAAATAACAATCTGCTCGCCACAGTGTAAGCACATCTGTCACCGGAGTTGTGAAGAAAAGCGTCAGAAAACAGTCTTCTCTCTCACCACATCACTTGTGTATTCTGCTCTGTCCTCTATTTTTCAGTTGGTTCTGTAAACAGGTGTCAGCACACAGCATCACCTCTGCCTCACCTCCCTCTTCCTCTGCAGCTTTACACATCCTCTCTATTCAGCACTTCATTTCTTACCTTAGTCATCCCTGTACACCTCCTCGCTCTCTCTCTGCCCCATATTTGCATTTTGTCTCGCTCTCTGCATCACATTTAGTTCAATCCTCCAGAGGGAAGGAGGGAAACATTACAATCCATGATCATTCTGCTGCCGTCTCTGCTGTGTCTGCTTGCTTTTCTGTATTATTTCATCATAAAAAATAAAATCTCAAACGTTTCAGCATATCATTCAATTAATCTATACACCATATATCCAGAGAGAAACGGAGATAGAGAAACTGAGTGTGGGAGAGCGAGCGAGAGGGAGGGAGAAGCAGAGATAACCTATCGGATGCCCTTGCTAATTACTAATTAACCTGCGTTAAGCAAGCGTGTGGTGTGGCAGAGCTGAGGAAACAGTTTCATCTCCATGGGCAGCTGAGTCGGGTTGGGAATGGAATCTGGTTTTTGTTCAGAACCATTTTTATTATAATTTTATAAACCATTAAAACCAATATATTTATGACTATTAACAGTTCTTTAATGTCTCAACTCCACTGAATCTACAGTGCTGAGGTAAAATGAAATTGTTTTAGTCAAGTGGTGAACTTGCAGTCTGAGTTGAACATGATAAGAGAAAGACATAACAATATAAAGACAATAAATAGGCAACATATCTTTCTATTGAGCTGTCCTTGCTGGCTACCCACAACAAACGACTTATGAGCTAGTTGTTTTTCAGGAATTGTTAACTCATAAGTTAAGGCTAGAATACACTACAAGACTCCACAGTGGGCATTATACATGTAAGTGGATATAGAGGAAAAACTGCATCAAAAACATAACACTACCATTTTCAGGAAGCACTGAACTAGGGCTGATTGTTTTGGTAATGGAGTAATCGGTTGATTATTCATAATAATGATTAACCGAATAATTTAAAGGGCCCTAGGATTTTTGCGAGGTGGAAAATGCGGACAGCTCCAAAAAAATTTAAAGTACAGTCATAAAAACGGAATTTACTGTACAACATGGAATGGCACGTAATTTGCAAAATTTTATTAATTTTGTAATAGAGTCTATTATTCGAACAATTAATCGGGTAATCAAATCATTTATAGGGCCCTATGATTTCCACGAGGTGGAATCTAGTCATAAAACGGAATTTACTCTATAATGCAGAATGTCACAGAATTTGCTAAATTTGGATTATTTCGGTAATCTAGATGATTATAATGATTAATCCAGTAATCGGATAATTATAAGCCCCTATGACTTTCATGAGCTGGAAAACAGACAGAATCGTGGAATCCAGTCAGAAAAACTGAATTCACTGTATAATGCGGAATGTCATGGAATTTGCTAAATTTAGATTTTTGTAATCGACTATATTATTCTAACGATTAATCGAGTAATTGGATAATTTATAGGGCCCTATGATTTTCACAAGGTGGAAAATGCTAACAAAATGGCAGAATTAAGTCATAAAAACAAAATTTACTGTATAACGCGGAATGTCAGGGAGTTTGAAAAATTTATTATTTTGGTAATCGAGTTATTCTAACGATTAATCGAGTAATCAAATTATTTATAGGGCCCTATGATTTCCGCGAGGTGGAATCTAGTCATAAAACGGAATTTACTCTATAATGCAGAATGTCACAGAATTTGCTAAATTTGGATTATTTCGGTAATCTAGATGATTATAATGATTAATCCAGTAATCGGATAATTATAGGCCCCTATGACTTTCATGAGCTGGAAAACAGACAGAATCGTGGAATCCAGTCAGAAAAACTGAATTCACTGTATAATGCGGAATGTCATGGAATTTGCTAAATTTAGATTTTTGTAATCGACTATATTATTCTAACGATTAATCGAGTAATTGGATAATTTATAGGGCCCTATGATTTTCACAAGGTGGAAAATGCTAACAAAATGGCAGAATTAAGTCAAAAACAAAATTTACTGTATAACGCGGAATGTCAGGGAGTTTGAAAAATTTATTATTTTGGTAATAGAGTTATTCTAACGATTAATCGAGTAATCAAATTATTTATAGGGTGCTATGATTTCCACGAGGTGAAAACACTAACAGAATCACGGAATCCAGTCATAAAAGCTGAATTTACTGTATAAAACAATGTCGCTGAATTTGTAAAATTCGGATCGTTTTGGTAATCGAGGTGATTATTCTAATGATTAATCGAGTAATCAAATAATTTATAGGGCCCTATGATTTCCATGAGGTGGAAAACGCTAACAGAATCTCAGAATCCAATCATAAAAACAGAATTTACTGTATAATGTGGAACTTTAGATGGATAAATCAAAAGTAGGCAAGTATACTTAAATCAGAATGTTATATGGAACTAAAGGGTTTGTTCCATCATATTCTACACAATTGTCTATGAAATCTGTCCACTCTGAACGTCCACTTGCAAACTGGCTCTGACTTTTGGCAACTAGCGTAGACTTATTCACGTTGAAATTCAAGGCAAAATTCTAGCCTTTAGCATTTTTAAAGCTTAAATTACTGCTTAAACCATTGACTTGCTCTTCATATATAAGTAACAAAAACACTATTTATTTCATTCCAAATTATTTGTAGTCCAATACCATTTCTGCCAAACACAGAACAATATCAGCACATGGGATTGCTTGATCATATTGTTAAAGTGTCAAGGGTTTTCGCAGAGATTTCTGCCGAGGCCAACAAACAAATGCACATACAAATCACTCTCAAGACAATTCCAAATGAAATCATCCAAACTGAATAACACACAAAAGTCGCAAAATAGCATTCCAACAGTCTAAACCTTATAGCCGGTCCAAATTAAACTTTTATTCTGCACTCTTCTATATCCCTCACTCTCTTTCTCTATGTGTGTGTGTGTATGTGCAATAATTTGGAGGGCAGAAAATCCAATCTGAAACATTATGACACAAGTCCTTTGAGAGCAAAGTAATTACTCTCTCTAAAGAGAATGAGAGATGGATGGATGAGAGAGAGAGGGAGACAGAGAGAGAGAGAGTGAGAGAGAGAGTGTGTGTGTTAGAGGCAGCCTGTTATCCCTAATATAAATCATCTTTTTTCATCTAGTTACCTCTCTTTCTCTCTTGTTTAATCCTCTCTAAACACCAGGAGCAAAATCAATCTTTGTAAGCTCCCAGCATTTAGTCCTGACACACAATAACAAAATATAAGCAAACAAAAGCCACATGAGCGCAGTGGTGGTGCGGTAAACAGGTGGTTTAACAGATGACTAGTGTTACTAAAAGCTACAGTTCCATTTACATTTAATCATTTAACAGACGCTTTTATCCAAAGCGACTTACAAATGAGGAAAAGCATAAGCGATTTATCACTCGAGAGTCAGCAATATTAGCAGTACCGCAATACTGAATATCAAGAGCACAAAAGCACAAACGATTTTTTTAATGCTAAACAATTTATATACACAACAAGATACTGAGGTGACTGGTTCAGTTACTGTTAACAGAAAGCACCTTTACTTATAGATACGGAGTTTGATTCAAGAAGAGTCAGTGGATGAAACCTGCGCCGCTTTGCTTTGACTGTCTGTCCTGCCCTCTTTCTCTCAGAGCCAAATGTAATTTGTGTCTGAATTAACACGAGCATGCTGAACAGGGCAGAGGAGGCAGCGAGGATGTAATCTCTCCCTCTCTCTCTCTCTCTGAGTCAGCCCACTGCACTGGACACACACACAATTTCATATGCATCCCTGAAGATGTTGTTGGCTTCTAGTCCACCTGCCAAGACTGTCTGCGGAGGCCCCCAATTACAGTCTCTGAAATTCATCAGCCACACACACAGTGGCTTAGTTTCAAAACCTAGCAAGCTGCCTACATAGACAATGCTTTTGGGCATCACGGGCAACACAACCATGATGGTCAAATCCACCATCTTGGTACTACAGATGCCAACATGTTGGTAGGCTGAATACTAATGATTTATTACATCTCTACGATTAGGTTTGAGAAACAGCCTTTGAGGCCTAAATTGCAACATCATGGTGCTTTTCCAACAATTCCAGAACCAGGGCTCTAGAGTGCGATCATTTCAGTCGCATCTAGGAGCACCATGTGCGACTGACCCGATCAGCATATTGTGTTTGCGCTAAGGGGAGCTTCAAAGGTTTCTATGTGTTTTTGCAACGTCAAGTAATGTATCACGGACATATCTCATGAATCCTTTCATAAACAAAGTGTATAGAGAGTGTAAATGAGAGATTCATTGTGCAGTGTATTCCTTGATATTATTATATTATTTTGTAGTAAGCTTCCTTCATTATAATGGAACTTTGTGAGATTGTGGTGAACTAAGACGAGTGATAGCTTTTAATGATTTTTAAGGGAGTTTGTAAATGAGATATTGATTTAATACAACAGTTAAATAAAGGTGATATAAAGTGACCTGCATCATCTGACTATAACACTATTGCCTGATTTTGCTCAATTTCGTTGTCAAAAATAGTCTGAAACAAGTCACAATTGAGCTGCTGCGCATCTCCATTCAAACACAGCAGTGTTTTGTTTGTGAATGAACGTGCATTTAAAAAAAAATCTAGTATGTAATGACTCAATTTCTCATTCATAAAGACAGTCACCTGCATTATTCCTGAATGAATCAGCCGTTCGAATCAAATGAGTGATAGGATTCAGTCATTAAATCAGTGACTTGCTGCCACCTACTGGCAGTTTTAGTTTCATTTTAAAGTATCTTTTCAGTTATTTAAATCATTAAATATTTCTATATTCAAAATGTTAGATTTAAAACATTAATTTATGAATTTGACTGCACTCATGCCACCTCTGAGCCTCATTAAACATGAAAATACACTTTTAAGCCACTTTTGTGTTCTTCTGTGCCACCTCTGTATAACAAATTAATTTGTTAATACTGATTTTATTTGATTAGTAACTTTTCATTCAGTTTGTTCTTATTCTGTTGTTTTCATTAGAAATTTTAGAAAGCGCAAAAAAAATATATTTTTTTAATCTGACAAGAGATGACATACTTAATAAAGTGTCATTACAAAAAAATCACTGTAAATCACTTTAAGCAGTCAAATATCACCTCATAATGGGAACGAAAATTTTATCAGATTTTTTGATTTATTAGAAGGTCCTACATTTAAGTTAGAAGCACAAGTGAAGAACGTTCTGCAGGATAACTGATGTTAAAAATGTTTCGAACAAGTAGCTGTACTACAATTTTTAAACTACACTTCAGAGAGCATGCAGAAAATATGAAACATCTACATGTACAAATAACAATTAAGAACGAACGTCAGGGAAATGAAAGTGCGCGCATCTACAGAAAAGCGCAAGTGGCGACGAGGGGTCCGTGTGTGCATGAATCAGGGAGCTTTTCAGAAATGGCTCGATGTCATTTGCGAGGCTCGATTGGAGTCCTTTGGCTTCAAAAGCCCCAGTAATAACCTGCAAATTAAAACTGGGGGCTTTAGACTGATCTCCAAGCTACCAAACCTCAATATTGCCTCACATAAAAAAAACGCTTTCCATCCCCAACGGGGCCACCACCCTGCTCTCCCATCAGACAGGGAAGAAAATCATGATGAAAAAACCTTCAGCATTAGACAGGAGACCCATCCGTCCTCAGCTCGAGGATGACTATTAATAGCTTGTTGCTTCGGTGGTCTGACTGCAACCAAGTAGTCGCGTCTCTGGCGTTAAGTGAGTCAAAATCCAGAGGTGCCCACTTCCTGAATGTCTGAGAAAACGTCAGAAGTTTCAGCTGCAAATTCAGCTGCAGCTGAATAACACTGTTATGGGCCTACAAGAGAAAGAATTTACCTGGAAAGAAACAGCTGGATCACATTGCAAGCAATATGTCCTGATGCAGACGAGTCTGCGTCTATTCGTACAGGTGTTTCATATGAACGAAATTACAATATGTAACCAGCTAAATGAATCGGAATTATTTATACAGCCCTGTGGCCACAGACACTAAACCACAGACATGCATCTTCATAACAGTGTGTGGCCTGCAACCCACACACACACACACACGCCACAACGTTACAGCAGAAAGCAGTTCGTAGTCGACAGGTGATATAATAGGATTTTGTCCAAGGAGAGAGGGAGCTAAACGTCTCGCTGAAACTCACTGGCAGCACTAGAGGAAAGACAAAGATAGAGCAAGAGAGAGGGGGAGGAAAACTGTCACTTCCAGATAGACCTGGTCTGTCAGCCATCTTTTTTTTTTTTTCCTTCCAGACGTACCAGTCAGTCTATTCCATCTGAAAAGCTCAGGAGAGAAAGACTGTTACTGTATACAGACAGAGGTTTATAAACAGGGCAGCTACTGAAGTGCACTGAAAGATGTTTTGAAGGTTGTGGGTCGACCCCGATGTTTGATCTAAGGTTAGTTTCTTTTGATTGGCTGCACAAGTGTTCACAAGCTCACACATACAAACATTAGTAAACTGACAGGTCACGTTCGTGGGGACAAGCTATTTTTATGAAATGGACGCTCTGTACTGAAGGAACCAAGACATAATTACCTATGAATGTGTGTTAGATTCAGGCTCAAAATATTTATAGTATATATTAGTGCTGCAAAATGATTCATCACGATTAAATCACGTTCAAAATAAAAATTTGTTTACATACAATACGTGTGTGTACTGTGTATATTTATCTTGTATATATAAATATACACACACACACACACACACACACACACACACACGTACATATATATACATCAGAGGTCACGTTAACCGAAAATTGTCCGTCAATGATAAAAATCTGAAGGCCGTCTGTCACTTTGACAGATTACATTGAGGATGATCTATTGTAATTTGTAGCTGTAATTCCCACTCCTGTCCAGTTGGTGGCAAGTGCGCTCCAGTGTGGCAGCAGAGTACTGAATCCAGAACAAAAACGAAACTCTCATGAATCTTTTGCTATGAGTTTGATTACAAACAGGCGACTACACAGAAGCCAGAGCCGTTTAGAAAACTAAACGGCTCTGACAGAACGATCTATCACGCGTGTGTGTGTGTGTGTGTGTGTGTGTGTGTGTGTATGTGTGTATGTGTGTATGTGTGTGTATATATATATATATATATATATATATATATATATATATATATATATATATATATATATTAGGGCTGTCAATCGATTAAAATTTTTAATCGCGATTAATCGCATGGTTGTCTTGAGTTAACTCGCGATTAATCGCACATTTTTATCTGTTCTAAATGTACCTTAAATTAACACTTTTTAAAGTTTTTAATACTCTAATCAACATTGGCATGGACAAATATGGTTGCTTTAAGCAAATATGTGTTTATTATCAGTGAAACCATACTTGACTAGACTAACTTGTTTCAAATGTCATAGATGTTTTTCAAATAACTTGTTCATGTCTATTAGACACATGAAAAAAAGAACATAGAAACACCAGGTTCCCATTACTTCTCGTTCTTTGCACTGAGCAATTTACTTACACAAGCCTGTTTACATTATTTGCAGGACAGGGCAGCTCACTTCTTCTGAACATGCAAAATCTACATTTATTATTACATTTGTTTGCCTCTCGGTGCCCACATACTGTCATTTGATGCAGCCAAGTTCTCAACAAAACTGTTTCCATTGTTTTGATGTAATATTTCTGTTATCAGACAACCAAAGTAATATGAAATAATAACTGAAAAAAAATCCTGAATTATGATCATGATTCAATCACTGAAAAGAATCATTTACCGGCATCTGGACATAAGTCACTATTCCCTGCATTATTATCGTTGTTTTTAACTTCCTGTTTGAATGCCTTCAGGATCCTTTGACTTTTTAGGAGTTTAGCCATTTAAAGTTATGTGATCCCAAAAACCTGCTTCTTTTATGTTTTAATGTATTGTTTTGGTTATAATGTACTGATTGGAGAGCCTGGCGACTTTCTGTTTCTATTTGGCGTGCTATTAACAAGCTGAAATTAACTTTGGCGTACATATGATATGCAATTATGCATGTGTTTGACGTGCATTTAATACGCCGTTTTCGCGTGCATACTCGTATGTGGCTTTACGCATCAACACCACAGCAACAATCCTAACGTAGCCCGACTCCGCTTGCATTCATTAAATATGGCAGAAGTACCGGTGTACGCAAAAGGATAAAATACAGAAGTACCTGCGTACCGGCCCACTTCAAGCACTGGAATGAACATAACATCTGTTTTAACCGAAAGCGCTGCTCCACTGCCGCTCGCTGAACAGAGCAGACGCAGATATGAAGAGAGGGAGGTGCGCGCGCATTCATTGGGAGACCTCACGCACGTTCAGCAAAACCGAAGAGCCTCAGAAACTATATTGGGTTTGTCCAATTATGTGTTTATGTATTGTTGCTAGACACTTTTCGCTAGGTTGGCAGCACTGCATCCATTTCTTTAACTATGGGCTAGGTAGTGGGTCAAACAGAAATGCGCGCTGCGTTAATCGCGCGTTAATAAAATTAGTGCCGTTAAAATGAATTTGCATTAACGCGTTAATTTTGACATCCCTAATATATATATATATATATATATATATATATATATATATATATATATATATATATATGTATATACATATATATACACACACACACACACACATACATATACATAAGGGGTGTGCGGTATACCAGTACTGTGAAAATACTGGTATTTATTATTTTTCCTAACGGTACAATATCAAAAGTTTGCTCAGTTCGGTATTTCATCCGCTGTTCCGATTTTCACCACTATGCTGCAGTGTTGCGCAAACTGGCGTAAAACCGGCAAGCGTGATAACAGACAAATGGCGATGGATCACACAGATGAAACGCACTCTACACGTCCGAAATTAATAAATAACGAGAGTGGTAGAAGTGAAATATGGCATTACTTTGCCTACAAAAGTTATGAAATGGGTGAACCCACAGACCTCAATGCACCAGTCTGCAAGCGCTGCGACACATTAGTTCTCCTGTCCAAAAATCAGCAGCTATCAAAGGAGCTAGCAAAAAAGTAAAGACTGCAAAGATATGTAGATGTGAACCCATTTTATTCAGTCCCAAAATCACAATCCAACCTGTATCCTCTACTCTGTAGGGCTTTTTGTTGTTGTTGTTGTTACATTCTGGTTGCATTCAATATATTAAGAGATTACTTTATTTTAATTAGATCTCTTCAGTCTTGTTTCTTCTAAAATCAAAATTGTAGTTTTTATTATTTTTTGTAACAATTTCTTTGCACAGTTGTTCATAGAGTTTCAAGCACTGGTGTTTAATAAAACGGTTTTCAATTCACCTATATTTGCCTGTTTCCTTTTTTTTACCTATGGTATCGATTTAGTATCGATACCAAGGTATTAGATCCTAGTATCGTACCGAAATCAAAATTGTGGTATCGAGCCATCCCTAATATACACACACATACATATGAATTTTTTTTTAAGGATTTTTTTTGGATTTATATAAATGTATTTAAATATATACATGTGCGCGTATTTATATATACATAGATATACAGCGTACACACACATAGTATGTAAACTAACTTTTTATTCTGAATGTGATTAATTGAGATTGTTTTGCAGCCCTAGAATATTTCTATTTTCTATATTGTGCTCCTGATATAAATTGTTATATTATCTCTATAACAAGGTTTCTTTTTTAACATTAGTTAACTACATTAGTTTATATGATCTAATAATGAACATTATTTTCAATGCATTTCTTATTAACAGTTTATTTTATTTGCAACATTACTACATTGAAGTTTTATCCCTTAATATTAATTAATGGACCTGAGCTAACATGAACTAACAATAAACAGTTGTCTTTTTATTAAAGTTAACTAAAATGAAGAAATACTGTAATAAATGTATCTCACTGTAAGTTATTATATAGTTATGTTATGTATAGTATTTTATTATTATTATTATTATTATTATTATTATTATTATTATTATTAAATCAGATGTGTATAATTTGTGTGAGACCCTGGACCACAAAACCAGTCATAAGGGTATATTTTGGAAATTGAGATTTATACATCACCTAAAAGATAAATAAATATACAACTACATATATAAATCTAACATATTTTCCTTATTATTTACGCGTGTGTGTATTTATATAAACACAAAATAAATAAACAGTACACATACAGTATGTAAACAAACTATTTTAAATGTGATTAAATCGCAATTAATCGTTTTGCAGTCCTAGTTAATGCAATAAATGAACCTTATTCTAAAGTGTTAACCCTATTTATAGTTTGTTTCTTGTTTATACTCTTTATTTTTATTAATATGTCCTTTCTATTCCCATGTCCTTTCTTATGTTAATTTAAAAAAAAATTATTTTGTTTACATTTTTGAAAATATACAAAATGTACAAATACCAAAAAGGACATCACAAAAAATACCAGAACTGGGTCGGTTTATTTTAAAAGCAGTGTCTGTTTTCCGTTTATTCTCAAAGAAATAGCGCGTGATCGAACGTTTAGTCTGGAACGAGAGGTTCTGACCTTGGTGGCTGAGCGTACATGCGCATCCTGCATGCTTTTACCATCTCGCTTGACATTTTAAACAAGATCTTTCTTCACCATTACACTTCACTTTAAAATAACCTTTTTCAGTATAAGTGCTAGAATTGTGAATCAAGCTCAATGTAAAGCAAGCTCCCTTTATTCCTGAACTGTAACTAGATCAGGTGTCAAACCGCAGTGTGTTTAATATACAGCGAGTTTGTTATAAAACACCAATAAAATATCTTCCATCCGACTGAAAGCCAGCCGAGAAAGCATTATTTAAAAATCAACACCTGCGAATCACCAGTCATGAATAGTTTATTCTCAATCAAGCTGGTGATTGGATGACCGAGCCAAGTCTTCTGCCTTAAAAGAGCAAATCAGAACGACCGTGACTGAAGTAAATGCTAGCGTTTCCCTGCTCAGTAACGGCTGCAATTATTCTTCCTTTCCCTGCGTGTTTAGAACATTAGGGTGGAAACGTGTGTGTGTGTGTGTGTGTGTGTGTGTGTGTGTGTGTGTGTGTGTTGTGAAACAGTGACTCATACTAACCACCAGGGGGAAGAATAATGAGGCGAGACTTGCAGGGAACACAGTGAGAGAGAAACAGATTTGAGGGGGTCAGCTGGGGATTCTATGCACACTGGCGCGCGTGTGTGTGTGTGTGTGTGTGTGTGTGTGTGCATGTGTCCTCCTACTTGCGTTTGCTCGAACACACAAACAGTCACACTATATTTTCCATGGCATGATAGAGCCGTGGTGTGCATTCTATACCGGTCAGCCATTTTTTCCAATAGCTGCTTCTGCTATTCTGAGACAGTCATATGAACACACTCTTAAACATTTATATACATTAACTTAGACAATACGAGAGCAGAATTTTAGTTTTTACTGTATTTTTTTTTTTTTTTATAAATGTCTTGGTGGGCATAATAGTTTCCGCCCACTCATATTTACAAAATTTCTAACACCCCCTTATCCATAATAAAATTAACTTAAAGGAACACTCCACTTTTTTTGGAAATAGGCTCATTCTCCAATCCCCCCCCCCCCCCTAGAAACTCTAGAAAGCCTAGAAACTCGCAGCTTTGCATTTCCACCGGTCTTAGTACACGATATAACTACAGAAGAGTCAAGTTTTAAATACAACAAATATGGAAACTCGTTGGTCATTTTTGAACGTGATGCTATTGGTCTAATAGGATTCAATGATCTATGCTAAGCTATGCTAAAAGTGATATCGCCAGAACAGGAGAACAGCTGAATGGATTTCAAAACGGTAAAAATCAACTTATTAACTCGGGGGGAGTTGGAGAATGAGCCTATTTCCAAAAGAAGTGGAGTGTTCCTTTAAGGGTTTGTAGGGTTAGTTCACCCAAAAATGAAAATTAGCCCATTATTTACTCACCCTCCAGGCATCTTATGTGTATATGACTTCCTTCTTTCAGACGAATGCAATCTGAGTTATATTAAAAATTATCCAGGCATTTTCAAGCTCGTTCATGGCAATAAGTGAATGTTTGTCTTCAGTCCAAAACAAGTCCAATAAGGTGTATCCATATAAAAAATAATATCCATATCTAAAATGTAATAATCACTTTATTCTAGCTTGCGCTAACAGTTATATATGGAAGCAGCTCTGGGCGGATGACGTAGGACGTTGCGCATGCAACGGTGAGTCTCGTAAAAACCAACGTTTGTTTACAGGAGCAAAGGAAGCAAAGTTTCCTTACTTTAGTAAAGAAAAAGCAGTCTCCTAGTGGTTTATATCAAAATCCTCTGACATTTTTCTTTACAAATCCTCGCTTTGAACTTCAAATCTGTGGCTGATGGTTTGTTTACCTTTCTCCACAGCACGTCCGCGTTTGTCACGTCTGAGCAGCGCATGTGCAACACCGACGGAATCCGCCAGGAGTTGCTTTCGTGTAGAACCATTTGACAATAGAAGGCCTTTATTAATCCCTTGGAGCCGCGTGAGGCACTTTTTATTATGGATGGATGCACTTTATAGGACTCGTTTTGGACTGATGTAGAGAAACACACGCCTATGCCATTCTAAAGCTTGGAACAGGGTGACTAAATAATGGGCAAATTTTCATTTTTTGGGTGAACTATCCCTTTAACATACAGCTTTCCGGGTCACACCGAGGTGAATATATTTCTCAAGCAAAGCAGCAATCATTACAGGAAATGCTTAAAGTAAAGGCCAATTTAAAAAAAGAAACATTCTGCACAAAATAAAGATAAGCAGAGCAGTAGCCTCCATCATAATTAACTCTGCTTCAGACTCAGAGAAACCTGGGGTTACGGTGTGTGTGTGTGTGTGTGTGTGTGTGTGTGTGTGTGTGTGTGTGTGTGTGTGTGTGTGTGTGTGTGTGTGTGTGTGTGTGTGTGTGTGTGTGTGTGTGTGTGTGTGTGGTGGTCCGCTGGGACAGATAGGGTGGCCTTTATCAGGGCCGTCAGAGGGAAAACGCATTTCATGCTCTGCTGACCCCCTTTTTCTCTCTCTTCCCCTTTCCCTTGTCCACCTAGCTAGCAGAAGAATTAGGCAGCAGAATTGCTCCCTGTGTGACATGGGCCACCAGTGTGCGCATTTCTGTCTGTGAATATGAGAGAAACGTCAAACACGATGATCTAAACGTCAAGCTACATCATTTGTGCGCTAGTGGAAACCCGTTTTCTTCAACGTAGAACACACTCCAAAAAAGATCCCACTCTACTACTAGGAACATGGCCTGTGGCATTCCGGCACCATTCCCAGCTCCCTGCAGGGGACTGATAAAAACTACTACTGCTGAACTAGCTTATGACGGGGAGTCCTCATTTACTCCCAAACGACATGTTTCCCCTTGCTAGAGAACTAGGAGTAAACATTCTCACCTCTAGATTTCATCAGACACTATAACTGTCAGCCATCTGTCACTATAGTAGCAGTCAATCGCTGTGCTTGATTCCTACTTACATCTGGGTACTCTTTGACCGGTACGAAGAGTTTCTCCTGGAGATGTATGATGGGTCCCACTGGCTCTGGTAACTCCAGGGGGTGTTTGTCCACCAGACCGTTCACTGTGTCGTTATACATGTCTTTCCTCACTCTGGTTATCTCTGCAGGTGGACAAAAAAAGACAAACAGATCAGAACCAGCTGAGCCAGATAGAAAAGAAAAACAGACAAAAAAAGGCATGAAATGTGACATTCCCTTCATTCCAGTTGCCAAATATTATCAGTAAAAAAAAAAAAAAAAAAAAACATATTTTGACATTTCACAGTAGCAGGAATTCGCATGCACACAGTGAGATCTTTGAAACAGAGACTCTTTCATAGATGGCAGCTCCAGATGAGGTTAAACTGCTGCTGCCAAAACATGATTAAGCTCAGGATGTCCATTCCTGTCACGCTTACACACACACACACACACACTGAGCTAACCCTCATGATCATGGCCTCCCTCACACATTGCGGATGTGCTTTAAAAACCTAGTGAGCTAAATGAGCGGATAGTTAGGGTTTGAAACAACCAGATGGCGCAGCAAACACACACCTGTTTTGGAATACAGACGTGCATTAGACAAAAAGAACCATCTAAATTAAGAGTGATAACTTGAGACTGATATGATACCTGGAAAAGTGCTAGAACGCTTGTGTTTTAATTTTTCAAAAAAATTGAATTGTTAACAATGGGGAGAAAAAAAAAAAAAAAAAACACATATAGGGCCCTATAAAATCCATTTTATTATTTCCCAAATTCATGTCCTTTTGTTTTAATTTTTCTGGATTCCGCTTTTTCCATTTACATTTTTTCTAGACTCTGTTTTAATGATTAAATTAGGAAATATTAATAAAAAAAAAAAAATAAAGTCTAACTAATTGAAAACATAAAATGTACACAATTCAACAGCAATTTATTAAAAGTTTAAGATTTTTTCCTTAAATTTAAATTTATTTTTACCAAATTCTGTTTTCCAATCATTTTTGAAAATCAATTGTAATGGCTACATTAAATTTTAATAATCAAAAGCATAGCTAAATAATTGATTTTATTCAAATATATATATATATATATATACAAAATAATAATAATAATAATAATATTATTATTATTATTATTATTATTATTTTATTTTTTCCAGAAAAAATGTGTTGTGTATTTTTATTTTTCTGGTAAATTTTCCTTAAAAAAATAGTTTTAATAGTAGAAGTACTACGTTACGTCATTACGTTAAGTAATCAAGTAATATAGTTCTGTCACAATTACTTCAAGTTAAACCAAACTTTTTTTGATGGGTCGCTGTTAAGACTTAAGTTTCTGTTTGTATATAATATGACGACAGCTTTCCTCACAAGAAACAGTAAAATGCTGTTCATGTACTCATATTGAAGCGGCGAAGGCAAAGTGCAAACACAGTGAACCATTCATTCACACAGAATTCATCTTTAAATAGTATTGCTGCAGCTCAATATTCACAGAAACGCGTTAAGTACACTGACCTAGTTTTGATTTATTCATCCAAAAATTCTACGTTTTACAGTAAATTCCATTTTTATGACTGCATTCCGTGTTTTCCACAACACAGAAATCAAAGGACCCTACATTAATTATTAAAAACACAAAGAAATGTATCTGGTCTGCATTTATTCCACTCTGTTCTGTTACTAGACATAATTCAGCACTGACACAAGTTGTCAGCGGTCTCAGAGCAGTATTAAGAAAAAAAGTGGGATCACAGCATCACTAGTGCTTACACACACACAAGAGAAAACTCTGACAGAGCGTTTGACGACTAGGGAAGTGTAAGGCTGATGATACACGGGGCAACTTTGCGTAAAAAAAGTTACCCGATAAAATTGCTCAATGTTGCTTGGGCACTTTCCCATTGAGAATTGGTAACACATTTCTATCTGGATAATTTAGATCAGTTGTGGGCCCTGTATCGTACCTGGCTGCCAATTGATGGCACCAATTGCCATAGTTGCCCGGCAACATTGCTCAAAAAGTTGCCCAGTGTATCATCAGCATAAGATTCAGGTCACTCTAAAATCAAGTGGGAATAGAGCAAATTGGATTTGGTTTTCCAACTGGACCAACCTGCTTGTTGGATGCCCATCTAAGAGTCATTTTTGGTCACATAGAGTATTACTTTTAGAAACCCTTGAATGTTTTCCCTACACAGCAGTCTGTACAGAAGTCAATGGATTTGCAGCATTCTCTGATAACGTGTAGCACCCTGAAGGTGTCTATGGAGAACTGACTTGAGGAGGCCTTCAACACTGATACTGACTGTGTGTGTGTGTGTGTGTGTGTGTGTGTGTGTGTGTGTGTGTGTGTGCATTTCATGGGGCGCCAGAATCCTGGGAGGGGTTGAAGGGTGACGCAACACCCAGATCAGAACAACAGCAGCTCATGGGCCATGTAAGGGTGAAAACTTTAACACAACATATTTTCTCTCACACATGCAATGAATCCCAAAAGAGGTGACACAACTGCTTCAAGTATATTAGCCACATTTACAGAACTCAATCCAACTTCTCTCTTGGCCCCGAGTGCAACCCCATATTCCTCCACCCTTCTCTTTTTCCATCTCTCGTGTCTCTCCCTCCACCTTTCCTCACACTACAGCAGGAAGGATTTCTCTCTGGCTCTCTGGAGTAAAAGTGCTGCATGTCTGCATGTTTAATATTCTTGGACTGCAAGAGAGTAGTTTCAAGTAAAAGCAGGAATTAAAAAATTTAAATATCCTCGACTCAACCAGAAATGGGTCATGAACAAAAACGGCATTCATTTAAGTCTTCTCCCAGGCTCACACAGTATACATCCCTCACCATGTGACCTTTCAAATGTACATTGTGTGAATTACCTTTGTGCAATGTTTTATTTTTGGCCGTCTTTGTCACACATATACACACACAAACTCAACCCTCACACCTAAAAAGCACTCTTTTAGCGTGCACTTAAAAAAGAGCCAATGAAAAATAGAAACTAAAGTGTTTCTGTCCTTTGGCTGAACGAGAGAGGCAGAGCGAAATGCCACATTACCATAAAGTAGCAGGGAGAGAGAGAGTGAGCAAGCGATATCGAGCACATGCCATTAGCAGGCACAAACTCTGAGGTGAGTCCTAATTTCAATGCCCAGGCCGCTGGTAGCCTAATAGTTAAGTACCTTGTTTGCCAGCAAAAGGTCGCAGTTTAAACTCTACTAAGGGGTGAGGCAGGAATGTGGAGAAATGTTGACAACAGACCCTGCTCCATTAAGCAGGACACTGAGCCCCACAATCGCTCAGGGGTCAGGCTGCTGGACTGAGGTCGGTTTTGTGACAGAGGGGGGTAAAAATGGTTGTGTAAGTTGTGACCACTCTCTGGGTTCAGTTTGATAGGTATCTGATGATGTGCTGCCCATTCCACTATCCATAAATAAACTACTGGTCACGGTGTAGTTATGAAAACGCAACATCTGGGCTACCCTACTACACATTAGAGGTGGGGGGGGTAAGATTTACAGATGTATCAATTCACAAAAATTCACAAAGCACTGTTGAAATGCATCCATGATTGTTTTTGTAATGGCACTGAAAATAAGAGGTCGACCGATGTATCGGTTTTGCCGATTAATCGGCACCGATAGTTGATTGGCCGAACTATCGGTTATCGGCGAAAATCCTTGCCGATAGTTTTTCCGGGTTGCGTTCTTTGCTGAAGCGGCTCACGCTCCGCTCCGCTGTCATAGAGTATGAGAGGTTAAGCCCAATGTTTAATGTCAGGATTGTTACCATATATTTGTATTGATTTATATCCAGCTGTTCATATTCTTAGCCAGCAAAGTTGCAGATTTAAAGACGTGAGAAAGCAAACTGTTCATTCAGCCGACAGAATCAGTCACAGCGCGCCATAGTTTTACATTACACATCTGTCCCACATGTTCATAAAGACTTGACCCTGGGCTGGAAAATTGAGTATTGTGCATTTAAGCAAACTATTTGTATTTCTGTAGCTCTAATTAAGTCTGTATGCTTCATATAGAGCTATAATTTATGTTTTAGCCTTTTCTTCAGGCCGTGGAAGCATGGTGGGTTTGCATCTTGTTACGCACTTTATTTCACAATGCCATTTTCCTGTTCCTATTTGATTTTAATAACTGATCAACAAAAATATCTATTAAAAATTAAGATAAAAATTATACAAAACGAAATTCGTTAAAGAAGGGATTTTCCACAAATAAAAACGTACGAAGTGGTCAAAAATTGTGTCTGACCCTCTCCAATTCCCCCGGCATATTTTTGTCCAATTCATACCATGTCCTTTATGACATTTACAAATTACAAAAAAACTTCTTTCGTAATTAACATATTAAACTGAAACAAAACACAAACAAATAATATTTAAACATAAATGTAAAACAGAAAAGAAATTGTTTCTGAAATGGCTGCAATATAGATCGCACTTTCTCTTTCCGTTTGATCTGTTTAAACTAACCTTTGCCGCTTTTTTGATCATTCTTGAAGTAAACATTTGCCCGTTTGGTGATTAAATAAACTGTTTTAGCTTTCTGCTTGAACTACACAACGCGTCCTGTGTGTGTGATACCTGCAAGTTGTCCGCGCAACACAGCGCTGCATTTTTGTCCGGTTTCATTAAGGGTGGGTGAAAAATAAATTCTCCGATGCATCGCAATCATCTCTTCAATGAGCTTGTGTTTTTCCCGCATATGGCACGCGTTCGCGGCAGAAACGCGGCTGGCTTCATTGCACAGAATTTGCACAGTGAGCTAAGTGTGTATTGTTTGACAGTGTGAGCTACCGCAGTTTTTTACTTTACATGTGCCTTCATTTTTGCCGTTTGTAATGCAGTAGTATTAGATGCACTGACAGACTTTCAATTGCTCTTTGTGTTTGTTCGTCCTAAAAAGCTTGATTGCAGATGCGGTTAAATGCACTTGGATTTTCAAATACTTTTATACGAAACTGATGTACACACAGTCAGTATGTTTTCAGAGCAGGACAAAACATCTGATACATCGAAATATATCTGTGCATTCGTTTGAATGCAGCCTGTTAAAGCAGCCACTGTCTGATCTCATCAGTAATAATCAAACGAAAAAGAAAAAAATAATAACTATTTCTGTAAACTTGCCGACACTTAAAGAACACTAATTTTAAATAAGTAATTGTTTTAAAAAGTAGCCTGCTTATATAATAAAAACAAATAAAGTAAATTTTGCACAAAATAAATTTTATATAAAATTTATGAAAATGGTGCCATGTGCAGTAATACTGAAAACTTGGAATGTGACTCATGGTTATATTTAGTTGATATTGAAAATCGTAATTAAATTGAATCTTAATTTTAAGATGGCAGTACTGACATACAGAGATTCCAAATATAAACAAAAAGCATAGAACCTGCAATTTTACATATTGTTAAAATGTAAAGATTCCCACCCCTTTACAATGAGCCCATTTGTAACATCAACTAAGATTGATGAAAGCTGTAGAATAGAAGTGTTGTTCCTTGTTAGAGTGTGTTAATTTAAACATTTACTGATATATTGTTAAATTTTGAAGTTCATTTTGTTAACATTAATGAACTATGAAATAACTTTAATGATCAATTTATAATTAATATTAATATTTTTTATTAATTTACAAAGTATGGTTTAGTATATATTTTTTTTAAGTAGTAGAGCACTATTTTAGTTGCCCTTCAATATCCATTTTCAAAAACTATCGGTTAATTAATCGGTATCGGCCAGTGTGGTCCAACCTAGCTATCGGTATCGGTAAAAACCAATATCGGTCGACCTCTACTGAAAATGAATAAAATCTCTTATGGTTAGCAAGGCTGCATTTATTAGTTAAACAGTGAGAATGCTCTACATACTTATTTTTAAGAATATAATTCAACAGCCTTTAATCCAGTCTTCAGCGCCACATGATCCTTCAGAAATCATCCTAATATGCTGATTTGGTGCTCAAGAATCATTTCCGCTTATCAATGCTGAAAACACTTAAAACTGTGGGGGAAAAAGTAGGGCTGGGCGATTAATCGAAAAGTAATCGAAATCGACATTCAGAACCTATAATCGATCAAATTTTTCCAGGTCAATTATTTCAATTACTTTCCCTTTAAAAACACTACTGCGTGTGGAGTCACGTAACCCAGCTCCATTACGCTACGTTATTCCGCCGACATGTCGATGGAGAGCTTAAGCAGTATTTATACAGTAAAAAGTAGGCCTATTTACAGAATATACAAGAGTAATTTTATTTATAAGAGATACTGCTTATTTTCTACTTTTAATATTTATTATTATTTTATAAATAATTTAATTGCAAGTTATTTATTTTCACTAATTTAAGAAAAATGTGACTTTTCGTTTTAAGCAATGTGTGCTTTAATTTCAGTTGTTCAACACTAATGTTCAATAAATGATCATACTAGTAGATAGTGTGTGCACCCTTCATTCAAAAATCTCTCACTTGTAATATGTGAGCATATTTACTGTACAAAACTTGTCAGTGAACTATGAGGGCAAAAAAAATTAATATTATTTAAATATAATTTTATTAATGAATAAAATAATCGTTCATTAATCGTAATCGGGTTAAAATGTTCAATTAATCGAGATTTTGATTTTAGGCCAAATCGCCCAGCCCTAGAAAAAAGGATGCTTTTTTTTAAGATTATATGATGAATTAAAATTAAAAACAAAGTTTTAAACTCAAGTTGTCTAGAAATGTCTAAAGTTTTTATTGTTGATAGATTTTTTTAATTAAAAAAAAAAACCTCTGAAGCAACTCTAGTACACTACCAGTCAAAAGTTTTTGAACAGTAAGATTTTTAATGTTTTTTTTTTTTAAATGAAGTCTCTTCTCACCAAGCCTGCATTTTTTTTATCCACAGTACAGCAAAACAGTAACATTTTGAAATATTTTAAAATAACCGTTTTCTGTTCAAATATATTTCAAAATGTAATTTATTCCTGCAATCAAAGCTACATTTTTCAGCATCATTATTCTAGTCTTCAGTGTCACATGATCCTTCAGAAATCATTCTAATATGCTGATTTGCTGTTTAAGAAACATCTTTATTATTATTATTACAATATTTAAAACAGTTGAGTACTTTTTTTTTTTTTCAGGATTTGTTGATGAATAGAAAGATCCAAAGATCAGAATTTATCTAAAAGATTTTGTAACATTATATACTACACCATTAAAAGGCTTGGAGTCAGTATAGTTTATTTATTTATTTTTGGAAAGAAATTATAGAAATTAAACATTTATCAACGATGCTTCAAATTGATCAGGATAATGATAAGAGACATTTATAATGTTACAAAAGACTTCTATTTCAGATAAATGCTGTTCTTCTGAACTTTTAAATGTTTTTTGAGTAGCACATCAGAACATTACAATGATTTCTGAAGAATCATGTGACTGGAGTAAAGACGCTTTGAAATCACAGGAATAAATTACATTTTAAAATATATTCAAATAAACTGCTATTTTAAATAGTAAAAATATTTTAAAAATTTTACTGTTCTTGCTGTACTTTAGATCCAATGAATGCAGGCTCGGTGAGCAAAAGAGACTTCTTTAAAAAAAACATTAAAAATCGTACTATTCAAAAACTTTTGATTGGTAGCATATATGGAGGGAAACACAGGGTGATAGTCATAAAAATGCAAAGGAGGAGGAACGGAAGATAACTTTCGTCCACACTTTAAAACCAAAACAATCCTCCACAAAACTGAGCAGGTAAACAAGGTTAAACATCTCAAGACCCTGAATCGGAGGCTTCCTGAACAGACTATTCTCTTTCTCTCTCCAGTCCTTTCACTGCCAACCCATCCATCAAAGAAACCATCCTGTCCTTATATGTTTGCTAATACAAGCAACATTACTACCACAGTAAAGATGAGCTATAACTATATAAAACGGTTTATGTAAATATATAAAATGCTATCCATGGCATAGGCAGCCAAGGAATAGAGAGGTGCGGATCTCATATTAGAATCAAAAGGTAAACAAGAAAAGGCTGAAGCAAAGACAGCAGTGAAAAGTTGCACAACTTACTCGTTATCAGTTAAAGGGATAGTTCACACAAAAATGAAAATTCTGTCATTAATCAATCACCCTCATGTCGTTCCAAACCCGCAAGACCTTCGTTCGTAAAAGACAAATAAAGATATTTTTGATGAACCTCCATAGACAGCAAGGGTCCTACCAAGTTCAAGGTCCAGAAAGGTACCAAGAACATCGACAAAATAGTCCACGGGACACCAGTGGTTCAACCGTAATACTACAGGATAGACTAAAAACTAAAATAAGTTTATTTAACAATTTTGTTTTCATCCAGCATTTGGTTTCCTGCATTATGTCAGAAGAGAATAACGGCTGTGATATTTAAATATACCAGTATTATTACAGTCAAGCACATCAGCTTTTCAAATATCAGAACAAAAGTGTATAAACCTCAGAACAGCCTTGGTTTCAAAAGTCTGAATTCACCATTTCTCTTGAAAAAAAAACTTAATTTATAAAGCAGCGAGGACGAAGCGGAGCGAAAAGCGAGAGTTTAAAGAAACGGTGATTCCGCTGGTACTTTAGTAGATGTTATACAAAAGAATGGAGAGTGCTCAAAGCTCTTTAAGATTAAAATAAAAGAGAGAGGTGCTTGAGATGAAAGTCTGCTGATGAACAAGTTTTTCCACTTTAGCTATCATAAAGCACAGCTAGCCACTGCAGCCACGAGATTCCTGCTTAATGCATTCGCCTCTTTATTCAACCTGCAAACGGCTTTATCTCAACAGACAATTCAATTCTGCGCTTAACTTCCAAACTGAGAAAAAAGGGGATTCTTTTGGGGGGAAAGAAAACAGTATGCTCGAGATATGCTGCGGGCCTTTGGAATGCGAGTACATTTCTTATCAAATGTCCACACCTTTTTTTAAAGTGTAAAATCCTCTGCCTCCAAAACCAGAACTCAGTATACTTCACTGCTGACGGCCAGCAAGTAAAACTCCTTTCAGAAATGTTTGCTCCATGCATGAATTCTGTGAACTCAGCACTGCATTTCATGTTGTGCCGGGGAGAATATTTTCCCGCAGCATTAATATGGCTCTTCCAGAGAAATATGCTGCAGAGTTTAAAGAGATGCAACAGCTTGTCAAAAATCAGGTGATGGGAGCTTGTTTATGCAGGTACAACACGCAAGAGATTCTGAATTTCCTTGAAGAAGTTCAAATTTTTCATGTCATAAATAAAGAATTAAACAGTAAACACTTGATACTGCAAAACATCATTACGGAAACGCTATACAAAAGTGAATACGAATATAGAAGTAAAGTTCTGCATGTATATGTGTCCATCCCCAGCAGGAAGTAACTGGAAATGTAATATCCAAAGTACTAAATGTAAGACAGACTCTCAAATGTTGTCAATGAGCACTCACTGGTCTCAGGGTAATGAACTCATTTGTTGTTGTTGTTGTTTATGTATTGGAGTTTCCCTCCTGTAACCGACTAGAGGTCTAAAGTAAAAACTGCTCAGAGAATTTCACAGAGACTGTCTTCTGTAAATATTAGAGCTGAATTTCATAAATAAACATTCATTATTTTGGGCAGCGCCTCGGCTCCCTGTCAGGGGGGGAAAAAAGAAAAAAGAAAAAGAAAAGACCTCTGCTTCAGAGAAATAGGAAGGGAGAGGTGAAAAAGTCAAACCCAGAAGAAGAAAAATCTGTCTCGCTCATTCAGAGCTTACATGGTTGGTGCCGCCACGCACCAACTCAAATGTAATCAGTTACCAGAGACCGAACTACAACACTCCCACTGAATCCCACAACCTACAGAAAAGAATTTACTGAAAGAAAGTTAACACTACTTCTGGTTCCAGTTTCCACTGAGTGCCTTTTTCTTCCATTGTATGGACAAAAAAAACACTGAGCCATTTCAAAATCTACTTTTATATTTCACAGAAAGTTAGTCAGTAAATTACAAAACCATTTTCACTTATGATTGAACTATTCTGTTAGCGGTATTATTAATATTGTGATATCGCATGAGCAAAACTGTCTCCATATTATCGTGTTCACATGACTATTTGCAACGATATGTCTTCCAGCCAAAAACTGTAGTTTTTAAATTATATTTAAACTTCTTATTCTAAACATAAAAGGTCTTTAAAGTTGCAATTTGGGCATCAAAGTGAAGTGCGTACTTCGAACAGGCGATCAGCTCGTGCTCCTGTGTTTTCCTCGCCTCAGAACGGCTCAGTTCACAGTGAATCCAAGGAAACTTGTTTATTTCATGTGCTGTCAGTTTAGTGTGCATTTGAGAACACAGCGGCCACCAGTATGCCTTATTTTGTGTCAGATGAATACAGCATTTCACTAGATTTGTAGTGAGATGCATTTTTGTAAGCCTGTTTTCACTGAAGCTGGATTTTTATCAAAGTAAAAGCTCTACTGCCATTTCAGTCAAAATAAAAGCTTAAACGCAGTATGAATTGCTGTCAGTTAACGGTTTAAATGTAATAATCATAGCAATGTTAAATGTTATAATTAAACATTACTGCGGTCCACATTTAAAATCTCTTTTTCAAGTGTAGAAATTAGGAAAGTATTGTAATAAACCTAATATACCTAATAATTCAGACTGAGACAGTTTACCACAAATAAAAAGAGGGTTGAATCCCCTTTAAGTTTAAAACTTCTTAGTTAAGAATATGGGTTGGAGCTCTTAATCTTGAACTCTCAAAGTACATTAGATAGAATAATGTAACTTTAAAATGTACATTTTCATTTTTTTTTCCCACAAGTCTTAATTTTTATTTTTTATTTTTAAATCGCAATAAAAATTGCATTGTGGACTTCATATTGAGATCGTATTGTGAGATTTTGATACTGTTGCATCCCTATTTACATTAGATGTTTAGGTGAACAATTAATGCAACCTAACATCATAATTAGTCAGCTTGTGTTTTTAAATACGGAATAAGATCCAGTTCTGAATTCCAACACTCAAGTGCCCCTTGCACCCAGTGCTCGATTTGCAAGGTAATGTCTGCAAAGCGTCACGCTGTAATCGTTCTGCTCAGTTCAGTGGAAGTGCTGGCCGATTCTGAGAGATTCCCTGGACGAGCACCAGCATCAGCTCAGTGGAAAAGAAGTAGTGAAGGCAGAAGTGGGGGCTCTCAAAAGAGCACAACACAATCACTGAACGCTCTAGGATGCATGAGAGGCTGGTTTGTAAAGTTAACACACACTTACACCTACACACACATCCCACTTCACTAACTAACAGACCACTGAACACTAAGAAAGCAGACACAACAAAACTCAAACTTTGCATTTTGATGGGAAAACTGAGCGTTTTAGTTCAGGCCAGGGTTTGAATGTAAACAGAGATGGATCCAAGTGTGTCTGCAGTCCTCAACACACTTTAACTGTATTAGAAACTTCAACACGTCACCAGATCGACAGAACGTGGAGGGGGAAGGCCTTGCAATGGCAGAGGATAATTTCAGAGAGCACCAACATGTGCAATAACCAACAGGTCAGAAAGATTATACACCTCCCTCTTAACAACAACAGGTGTTACTGAGTTATATGATATCAGAAAGACTGCAGATTAAAAGATTAGAAAGCTGGACATTAGTAGTGGAATGAACCTGATCCCTGACCTAACGCATGCTCCGATCTCTCCATCTCGCTGCGCATTTCCAGATTGTCCTGCTGCAGTCCGGGTTTCCGCAGAGCCATTATGAAGAGCTAAATTTAGCAGGGAGGCTTGTCACACTTGATGATATGGTGCAGGGTTATAGAGTAGAGCTGTTGGGGAGGGGGTGGGTTTGGGTTATCATTCAGGACGAGAGCACAACACAGTTACTGCGGTGGTTTAATGGCTGCCCAGCAGGGCGCAGGGTCTAACCACAGCCTGTAGATTACTCTTACACCCAGCCCATAAGTTGCACAGGGAATCCAACAGCTTTGAAAAGTCTATGGCCACAAGATGATGCTGGTCACAGCCGGTCTGTTCAGAAGCAGGTGAGTTTGAGACGCTGGGGAACAAAAGAACTGACACAGCCTGGCCGATCCAGCCAAATACACATGAATGCACAAGTGTTTTCTGTATCGCTTTTCAGCCACGGTGTGGCTGTTGAGGCACTGATGCAAAATAAATATTTTTCAGTTTTCAGTTTGAACTAAATGTGATCGAAAGGATGGGACAGCATGATATAATACAAAAGAGATACATTCGAGGTCAAACATGTACATACACCTTGCAGAATCTGCAAAATGTTAATTATTTTACCAAAAAAACAGGGATCATACAAAAACCATGGTATTGTTTTTATTTAGTACTGACCTAAAAAAGATATTTCACAAAAAAGATGTTTCAGGCCCTGTTCAAATGTTTCACTTGATTCTGAATAGTGTTTACCTGAATTATCCATAACTGTGTTTTTTTGTTGTTGTTGTTGTTGTTGTTGGTGATAGTTGTTCATGAGTGACTTGTTTGTCCTAAACTGCCCGCTGTTCTGCAATCCTTCAGGTCCCACAAACACTTTGTTTTTTTCAGCATTTTGGTGTATTTGAACCCTTTCCAACAATGACTATGATTTTGAGATCCATCTTTTCACACTGAGGACAACTGAGGCACTCATATGCAACTATTACAGAAGGTTCAAACACTCACTGATGCTTCAGATGGAAACATGATGCATTAAAAGCTGTGGTGTGAAAACTTTTGAATTTGAATATCAGGGAAAATGTAACTTATTTTGTCTTCTAGAAAACATTCAAGTATCTTCTGTAGCTTATGAAGGGTATTAAATGAAAAAATGTGATATTTAGGCAAAATAAGAAAAATGTTCATATCTCCATTCTGTTCAAAAGTTTTCACCCCCAGGCTCTTAATGCATCGTTTTTCCTTCTGGTGCATCAATGAGAGTTTGAACCTTCTATATTACTTGCATATGAGTCCATCAGTTGTCCTTAATATCTCAGACTCATGGACTACTGTCACTAAACAAAACAAAAAACAGCTGCGGATCAATCAGGTAACAACACAGTGAACACAGTATTAAGAATCAAGTGTATGTAAACTTTTAAACAGGATCAGATTTATAAATTCAACTATTACTTTCTCTTGTCGACTATATGTAGATGTCTTATGTAAAATATCCTGTTCAGGTCAGTAGTAAATAAAAAACATGCATTTTGTAAGATACCTCTTATGTTGGTAAAATAATTAACATTTTGCAGATTCTGCAAGGTGTATGTAAACTTTTGACCTCAACTGTAAATGAATAGGCAACGCTGTCTGTCTATTGCATTATTTTTTACTGAATTGATGTTACTTTTACTATATTTATTTGTTTTTAAATTTAGGACTTTAAAATGAAAACTAAAAAATATACAGCAGTGTCTGTAAGCAGTAGTTTTCAACACTAATCGGTTAAACAGGAAAAAAATGGAAGTGGCATCCAAATAATGGCAGTGGTATATTATTGGTCAACCAATACAAAGTTTTTTTTTAGCTTGGAGATGAGATAAAAGAGGCACAAAAAAGGTTATAACGTTGGAGAACACAAATTTAACAAAAATAACTAACCTACTAAATCCCAACAACTAAACTCTACAAGAACTGCAAGTAAACCCAGACAAGCAAGCGGACCAAGCTACTTCAAGGACTTGGATATTTCTCACTCTCTCTCTCTCTCTCTCTCACACACACACACACACACAGATTCTGACAGAACAGATGTTTCTGGAATTAAACAGGTTGTGTTAGAGATAAGAGAAACTGATTATACTATTTACAAATTTACAGATAATTCACTTCATTTGCCATATGACTTGTTGACTGTACTCCATCTGTGCACGCACACACATGCTCTAACAAAGGAGCTTCAGCAGGATGTGGATCAGAGGAATAACAGGAAGAAAACAGAGGATGCTGAACTGGTGCAGAAAGGAAAAGCCATCTATGTTTTAACAGACCATCAACTGAGTGCTCAAGACTTCCTGAGAGCGTGTGACTGTTCAGAAAAGAGGATCCTGTGAGATCAGTATGACACAAATCAACCGTATCAGAACAGTTGCATACAAAAAATATTTACTCACCATGGTTTTAATTAAAGACTAGTATGCAGATTATCATAGAAATTGGGCTTCTAATTATCTATCAATTCCTCTGGAATGCTTTCATTGGCACCCCACACACAAACACACAGAGAAAATGCAGTAAACTAGCTAAACAATGACAGGAAGAACTAAATGCTCAAGCAGGAAGGAAGGAACGTGTCAGTAAATGTGCTAATAGTAGATAACCAAACACCTCCTTCCTCTTGGACAAGACACCTCCCTTATCCTCCTGAAGCATGGCAACAAACTTGCTTAGTTTGACAAACCAAAAACAAACAAAGACCAAAATGAGCTTCTTTGTTCCCTTTTCCATTTATAACCAAACTCAAAGTCTCTCGAAATAACTCACTGTGGTGTTGAAAACACCAATATTAGCACTCATCACCAGTGGTGTGAAGGAGAGCAGAACTAATCTGATTTTGTGGTTTGGTCTCTGATGTGGTGGTCAAACGCAAGCCTTGGCAAAAAAAAAAAGCCAGCTTTTGAGTCTTCATTGAACTACTCTTCCTTTTCATCATCCATTCTTTTTTCCCTGTCCTCTAACACTGCGAGATGGAGTGGCAGGGCTGCATTCCTCTGCTTTTAATTAGCAGGAAATGAGGGCAGCCAATGACAAGGACCATTTACACCAGTGAACGAGAGAGAAGAGAGAGAGAGTGAGATCTCAAGGTGCTAGTTTCACTATGTAAGTGATCTCATAAGAGACGCCTGGGGACACAGGATGGCAGACAACACGAAGTGCCATCTTTCACAGGAGTAGTAAAGACAGCAAAGCACTCTGGGTAACAGCACCACAACAACAGAAGCTCCTAGACAAGCCTGAGCACGACCGTGTGCGACAGGAAGGAGACGGTCTGCCAGTCTTGAAGACAGGTTAAACCAATTTTATTAAATTAAAGAGCGAGACTGGAGTATATCATAGAACGTTTCTTGGTTTAATCTAATGTTTAGGCATCCTGTGCCGCCCATGTCGCAAGACGAAACCTGTACTGAGAGAGATAAGGTAGATATTTATCAAAGAACTTTCCAGTCATGCAGTGTAGATCAGCAGATGTGTAAAACCAGTTCATTGGCATTCTTAAGTGAAAATCTGCTTTAAAATCCAAGGACCAATCAGAGAGCGGTGCTACCTGGAGGTTCTGTAATTAAAATCAGGGTGCCTACGGCAAGTAAAATAAAAACAAATATTTACAGAAATACTTTGCCTGCGTGAGAGAGAGCTGGAAAGAAATGTCTAGCATTAAATGGACAACAGTACGATGCTCTTCACACACACGGCAAAAAAAACGCAGATTCACAACCATTGTGAGCTTTCAGCTGACAGTCTTGAGGACAGGAACAAAGATGCAGAGAGAACGGAAAGAAAGTGTAACATACTAAAAGGGGTATGCGCATGAGACTCTTGACTAATGCAAACAGACAGACCCTGTTATAGACCTTAAATGTGAGCAACAGTCTTTAGTTAAAGAGGAGCTGCAGCCCTCTGGCACAGATAGAAAGAGGGAAAGTGATAAAGTAGGAGGCAGGAAGAGACAGAAAATGTAAGGTAGAGACAAACAAGACACCTGGTAGGGATTTGTCCGTAATGCAGTGGAAATACACTGTGACTTTAGTTCAAAACATATTCTGCACAACGCTTTATGATCAAGTTAACCATGATCAAACATCATGCTTATGGCATATTAGATCAAAATCATCTGTCTAATATTAAGCTGAGTAAATTACATGGACATCCCACCATCCTCAAACCATGAATTATACTACAAGCAATGCTGACTACATCAAACTGACATTAACCAGGTGAATCACACTTTTAACCGTTGTTTATCCATTTGTAAAAATGTCTGTTTTGCATGGGATCAGTGAGAGAGACAGTTTTTTATTTAAATATACATTAAAATCTAATTCCTGTGATCAAAGCTGAATTTGTCATTATTACGCCAGTGTCGCATGATTCTTCAGAAATCATTCTAATATGGAGTTTTATTATCAATGCTGAAAAAAACCGTGCTGCTTAATATTTTTTTGAAACCTGTGATACTTTTTCAGGATTCTTTGGGTAAAACTTTCAAAAGAACAGCATGCATTTAAAACAGAAATCTTTTCTAACAATATACACTATTGTCCAAAAGTTTGGGGTCAGCTAATTTTTATTCTTTCATTTTTTGAAGGAAATTAATACTTTTATTCAGCAAGAATGTGTTAAATTGATTTAAAAAAAAGACTAAAAGTAAAGACTGTTAGAAAGATGTATATTCTAAATAAATGTTTTTTTATTTTTTATTCATCAAAGAATCCTGAAAAAGTACTACAGGTTTCAAAAAAATATTTAGCAGCACAACTGTTGCCAACATTGACCATTCTATTAATAAATTGGCATATTAGAATACTTCTGAAGAATCATGTGATGCTGAATGCTGATGAAAATTCAGCTTTGCATCACAAGAATAAAATATATTTTAAAGTATATTAAAATAGAAACCATTATTTTACATCGTAATAGCATTTTGCAGTATTACTGTTTTTTTCTGTATTTTTGAACACATAAATGCAGCCTTGAGCATAAGAGACTTCTTTATAAAAAAAAAAACATTACAAGTCTACTGATCCCAAACTTTTAAACAGCAATATTACAGCTTAAAAATTTGCTTTTAGTAAATTGTTCAAAAACAAAAAGGGCTGCATTTATTTGATCAAAAATAAAGTAAAAACAGCAATATTGTGAAATATTATTTCAGTTCAAAATAACTTTAATTTAATAAATGTATTAATTTCTAATTTATTTCTGTGATAGCAAAGCTGAATTTTCAGCATCATTAGTTCAGTCTACAGTGTCACATGATCCTTTAGAAATCATTCTAATATGCCGATTTGATGCTGAAGTAACAGTTTAATCATCATCAATGCTTTGATATTAAGTTCTGCTTAATATTGTTTTAAAAACCATGATACATTTTGTGGATAGAAAGTGCAAACGAACAGCATTTATTTAAATGAAATACTTTTGTAATATTATAAATGCTTTCCTATCACTATTGATCAAAATAAGGCATCATCACTGGGAAAAAAAAAAAAAAAAAAAAAAAAAAAAAAAAATTCTTACTGACCCCAAGCTTTTTAACAGTAGTTCAAAATCCCTTACTAAATATAAAGGGCATATTTTTACACACACGGACCAGTTATACAATATATATGTAGTTTACATTCTCAAATCTTATGCACTCTTCATAATAAATATCATTCCACTGAATCATTCCAGTGAGTTTGACACTGAAAACCCCAACAAAGTCAACAGTTTAAAGAAAATCCTGCCAAGCTACCTGAATAACATCTATTTATTAGCATAGTCATCTAAAAGTCTGTGGTTTGTCGTCGTCATGTTAATATAAAAACACAGGTTATCTATAGACAACAGAATGGCACAGCATGCATTTGCAGCTGCATATATAGAGCACGTTTATGGTTTCCATTGATTGAAAGAGCACGCTTACATCAGTTCTATATCAGTTCTTATCACTTCAGTCATAAAACCAAATTCATTTATGGTCTCTTTCAGTGCTTTGTGTGGCTACTGTTATGAGGTCTGCTGAACGCTTAAAAGACTGAAAGAATGCAAAGCCTCACACAATCAGCTTTGCACTGGTCACACCGGTGCAGCAAAAGGCTCAAACAGGAAACTGCAACCGAGGTCACATCCCGTATGCCGAAGCAGTGATGTCATGTGTGTGTGAGAGGGTAATGTTGAACACACAATGCTTCATTGTCCAGGCACAGACACCCTGTGAAACCACACAGACACTCGCCCACCCCCTCCATGCAGGCTGACCTCATTCACAACACATACTATTTGTCTTTCTACATCTCTTTCCCTCTCTTTTCCACCACCCGGGTTCTGTTCGACCCTGCCATCGCCCTCTCTGTGCACACAATCAATCCGTTGACCCCACTAGCGCTCTAACCCTCCTCACAAAGCACTGCCGTGACATGGTCTTCCTCTCCCATGATGCGCTTTTGTTTTTGACACATTTAAGAGCTAATTGAGCACAAATGCAGGAGCATAACGAGGAGCTAGTAGACGAAGACAAAGCTTTGTGTAGCGCGAAAGGACGGCGGTGGCTTCTCTGTTGTACTTGACAGCGGGATTGATGGAGGCCAATATAACATCCACAGCGAAACAGAAATCTCTTTCCCAGTCTCTCTCTCTCTCTCTCACACACACACACACACACACACACACACACACACATACAGTTGGCTGTAGTGGAATGTTAAAATTACAACAGGTGACTAAGCTTTAGTGAATAGTATTTCAGTGTAGCTTTTGGAACACACATACAAAAAGCTTACACACACACAGAGTCATCTGCCCAGAGTGAAACAGCTGTTCGTAGCTGCTCTAAAAATAATCAATGGCTTTTCTAGAATATTGGTCCTGGTTTCACAATGCTGATGCATCTTTTTTGAATATACAAAAGCTAAAGAATGTGGAATGCTACTGTGTTTAGAGGAATCACAGTTTCCTAACCAGGCTGTCAAAATTAGCGCGTAAACGCAGGCGATTAATTAAAAAAAAAAAAAATTTAACGTGGGGCCGAACTAGGATTGGCCAACCCACTCACAACTGCTGCTTCTGCATCTTTTTTCTTGACAAGAAGTGTTTCAGTCAATGAATGTCTTACCGACCAAATCAAACGAAGACTTGCACTCCAACTTCTCTTCTGCGCTAGGTGCTAGTAAAATAAGTTTGGGAAAGGTACAGGTGACGAGGGAGCTTTAAGAGTGAACTGTGGTCAGATGAGATGTTGTCAGGCCATATGTCAGTAAAAACAAATTTATCTGTCCTGTCAGCCGCTATTCTGTGCTTGCAGCATGTGCGCTGTAGCCTGTATGGTTTCATATTAAAAAACGAATTAAACGGCAAGTATGCGTGTCAGATCCGTGTTCAACAGTGGTAGCTCTTAAAGTAATAGCAGCCAAAATCAAAGAAAAAGAGAGGGAAAAAGAGGAAATCAATAACTTTTGTAGCTTTGAGGAATTTAATGTTTGATAAATTTATTACATTTTTGTATATTTCCTACTTGAAAGTCACAGGTAAATAATGTATTTATGTGAAGATTGCTTTAAGTTCACTTAAAGTAATTTTTTAATATCTAATAAATATTAAATTGATAGATACTGTAATTCTGAATGGATATAGTCAATAGTTAAATATTAGGAAAAAAAATAATTTCCTAGACACATCAGTAATATTGGTATCAGTGATGCTCACTTTCAATATTTAACAAAAAAATACTAAAATATTAAAAATATATTGTATGTTGTTGCTAAATAATTTAAAGAATGTGAATGTGAAAATATTGCAATATAAAAGTACATTTAAAAACTTTATTGTTGAGTGGGATTAATCGTGATTAATAATTTGTTAGGATTTGACAATATTTGGCTGAGATACAACTATTTGAAAATCTGGAATCTGAGGGAGAAAAAAAATAGAGAAAATTGCATATAGCAGTGTTAATTTCTTTGACAAATAATGTGTCACAATTTGTGTCAACAACATTTTCACAGACAAAAACGAGATGATAATGAAACAAACTTGTTTCGAATGACAAAAATAAAGTGTAATTTTTGTCAATGAACTAAAATGAGACAAAAAGGTTAAAAAGGGACAATTTTGAAAGAAATTCCTTCAGAACGAATCTGTTGTGTGGTTAGGAGGTTAGATGTGTACATTTGAACTGTAACAGCCTATTGATAAAAATAAAGATTTCTGCATGAAAGAATAAAGAATCTGTTAAAAAAAAAGGTATAAAGAATGCATAATTAGCCTATAATACCATTTGTATTTCTTTGAAAAATGACCATATTCTTGTTTCTTTATGAGAAGTGGTTTAATTTGAATATAAAAGCATGTTGCATGTCACAGCAGTTAAATCAGTGTCTATCATGATAAAACCTTAATATTAAACCAATACAAAGTGTTTGGTAATTTTAGAGAAATGCTTAATATGCATTAGACTGTAACTAATCCCATTAGATTTTAGCTGAATAAATCTACTGTGACTAAAATTGCATGATATTTAGTTGACTAAAACTAGAATAAAACTAAAACAATTCAAATGACTAAAATATGACTAAAACCAAATTTCATTTAAGTCAAAAGACCATGACTAAGACTAGATCAAAATTTGCTGTCAAAAAATAATACTGGTAAAGTGAACACCAAGAAAACTTCCTGTGTGTGAGAGAAATATACACTGAAGTACTTTATTAGCAAAGTAAGAATTGTGAAAAAAAAAAAAAAAAACAGGAACCACAGATAATACTTTGAATAGAATCAGTCTAAAACATTTGCTGTAGAAAAGAGAAACAAATAACCCACTTATATCACAATAACATCTGTGTTCTCCCATGAGGCCTGGTGCACGCTTCACTCTGATTGGCCCTCTATTAGGCAACACTCAAAACAGACAGCAACAAACAGAAAAAAACAAAATCAACACATTGGTTTGGAGACACCAATTTCTGCAGTGAAATAAAACCTGCAGTGTTGCCTATCTGCTGCTGAGAGCAAATTGGAGGTGAATAGTTGAAATCACAGGGTGAGACAGTCAAACAGAACCACCTCTGGCCGAGGCCGCGGTCCACGTAGATCAATTCAAGGACCATTTTCCAGCCGGTAAGAAATAAGCGTGATCATAATTAAGCCTAATTAAAGCATTTAAAGAGACAGAACAAACATTAGACGCATTCAATTGCTTAATGAATGTGGAGATGAGCGCTGAGGAATACTGCTGTCTGATTTAGCCAAACAATTCCTCTGTTGCTCAATTAGAGAGTGTGAGAACTCGAGGAAAATGCAAAGGCAAACACAGTGTCTTCAAGCTGCTGGTTGTAAAAAGGAGAAAAACAGTGCAGAAAATGGCATGAAAGAGGAGTGCGAAGGGGTGTGGAGATATTTCAGGCAGTTGTGGAATGTGAAAGGGTGAGGCCCTTCCCCCCGCTCCGGAACGAGAGAGAGAGGATAAACACTAACCGCTCCTGGACAGATTCTCCTAACCACAGTAAAACTACAGACACACACATGCTGCCTCATGCTATAAAGCATGACTTTTTTGTTAAGAGACTGTTTTTCGTTTCTTATGAAAAGGACTCCTCCCCTTCCAAAAACACTGAATCAGACTGTTCCTGTGTGAGCTGGCCCATGAAAGCCCTGCTGTTCTCCTACGGGAAGCACATGAGTGTGAGTGTAGTTAGGAAGTTAGTGACCGTGTATGAATCATTGCATCATCTGCAGCCTATCACGCTCTCAGCTATGTTGGCCGAAAGAGAACTTGTGGTCTAAAATGTTGCAACTCAATACAATCTTTACTGTACATGGATGGAAGTTGTTGAGGGTGTGTGCTGGTGTCTGTGTGGCGTCAGGCAGACAGCGGTGCTGGCAGGGAAGAGTCTGATAAGAAACCCCTGTGCTCGTGAGAGAGACCCCCCTGATAAAGGGGCACAGCCTGACGCACACAGACATGACTTTATCAGGGGCCACACAAGGGCCGAGTCAGGGGCCAGTCCACACACACACACGCCACCACTGGGGGGGTGGAGAGAGAGAGAAAATGAGCGAGACTCCTCTGTTCCCTGCGCTAACCCTGTCAACCTCTTCCTGCTATCCAATTTATCACCGCCCAGCAGGACATAGAAAAAGAGAGAGAAACAAAGATAGAGAGAATAAAATTATCTGCACACACACACTCTACTGGACTCCAGCTCGAGCGAAGTACCTGAGCTAATGGATCTAGCTAGCTAATTAAACTAGATGCTGTAAGGGGTCCCACGGGTGTCAGCCTATAAGAATCACTTCCTGTTAGCACCTGGAATGACCTCAAATACGAATGCTGCATCTCAATTATTGTACTTTCAGAGTAGTGAATTAAATGAAGAAATTATTTCCTGGTCATTGATAAAATGAGGAATTGATACTAGTACAGCTTATACACTGACCAATCAGAGTCAAGGTTTATATGTATTGCAGAGAACTGTATAATAAATATATCTACAATAATAAATGCCGTTCTTGTAAAAATATATGGGCCATTCTACAGATCTGGTTCAAAGTCAGAGTTTGAAATGGCTTGAAAATGGTCTTTTTCCACAAATTTTGTATGTATGCAAATCGTATAATATCCAAGGTACATATTTCTAGTAATCTTGAAGTTAATACTCATTTTGCACTTTCAAGTAGGGCTGTGCAATATATCGAACGATATTGTGAGGCGCGTTTAGTCAATGAAGCCGGTGCTTTGATTAGTAGTAAATCTCTGACAAGCTACGCCATATCGCGCTAAATATCGAATGCGATATTAAGCTCGATATGGCGTAGCTTGTCAGAGATTTACGTCTCTGTGTATCAATTGCCGCTCCAGCGGAACCTGAGCGGAACGCACGTGATGGAGATTTACTACTAATCAAAGCACCGGCTTCATTGACTAAACGCGCCTCACAATATCGTTCGATATATTGCACAGCCCTACTTTCAAGTTTTGGTATATTTGTCCTCTTCTCAAATTTGTGACTACCAAAACACAGTAATATATACTGGGTTTTATTGCCCTATCAAGATTTAGCTTACATCTTCCTTGAAAGTATTTTTTTTTTTTCTATTTTATTAAAAAAAGTTTTTAGAGGTAATTAAATAAAATAGAATATTAAGAGTTTTATTGAACTATCAAGATTTTGCTTTTTAATTAATAAAGGTTTTCAGAGGTAAATCAATAATTACAATATTAACAATATTTCAAGATTTATGAGATTTGTTGTATTTTTAATCCATTTTTTCTTTGTTAAATACAAAAAGTTGATCATACTGATTTCAAAGTTAAGGATTCATTAGTTTGAATATATACTGAACCAAAAACTAACATCTTAGATGATAATTCAGTATACTTTTTTTTTTTTTGACAAAACATTCCATGTGTTGGTAATGACAGCACATTTTCGGTAGTGACAGTAATGTTTTGGTAGTGACGACATCACATTTCAAAATTTTAACCCACAAACTAAAACAGCACCGAAACACACTAAAAACTTGCATAACTGTATTAAAATGTAAATATTTCCCCAAATAAAGGATTATGTGTTCCCTTTTCGGTTGTGACTGCTACAGTAGTGACAGTTTAACGGGATAACACCCCAAAAAACAAAGATGGCACTACCAAAACTTCACCAAACGTTTGGGTTGTGACTATTTCGGTAGTGACAATTTACTTTATGATACTTTTGAACCTAGCTGAAAGCTGCTAATCAGCACATGGTTAGCTAGCACAGCTCTGAACAGTTGTACACACATAAAAACTAAATGTTATTGAATAACTCCCAAAATAGTGTGTTAAATTAAAGAAAAATGTGTTCTATAGTGACATTCTTTTTTTTCATATTTTTGAATACATTTAACTCAAAATGATGGAGACTATCCATTCACCAAATATTCATGACACATGAATATTTTCTGGTCATAAATGTAAGGATGTAGTTAAAATCAATCTCAGCCGATGGACTAAAGCATACACTTTTTCAGTAGTGACATGAAAATGTGGGACACGTTTTTACATAAAATTTTAATAATTTACAAAGAAAATATATTTTATTATCATTATTTTGTGTGTGTGTGTGTGTGTATATATATATATATATATATATATATATATATATATATATATATATATTAGGGGTGGGCATAGATTAATTTTTTTAATCTAGATTAATCTAGATTAAATCTTGGAATTAATCTAGATTAAAATGGCTAATTTGAATTCTGCTGAAGGCATTCAGAGTA
>NC_133381.1:24073097-24124576 GCF_049309525.1 Garra rufa
CGCCATCTACCTTTCATCCAGCAGAAAAGTGTGAAGTTGCATTGAAACGCTTTCAAGTCTGCGCTTTATTCACACATCGAAAACTCCACTATAACAACATTCAAGCTTAATGAAAGTTAAAATGTGACCCTGGACCACAAAACCAGTCTTAAGTGGCATGTGTAGCAATAGTCAAAAATACATTGTATAGGTCAAAATGATCAGTTTTTCTTTTATGCCAAAAATCATTAGGATATTAAATAAAGATCATGTTCCATGAAGATATTTTGTCAATTTCCTACCGTAAATACATAAAACTTATTTACTTCATCTTGACAACTTTTAAAGGCGATTTTCTCAGTATTTAGATTATTTTTTGCACCCTCAGATTCCTGATTTTCAAATAGTTGCATCTCAGCCAACATTGTCTTTTTCTAACAAACCATACATCAAATGAAAGCTTATTAATTCAGCTTTCAGACATAAAGCTCAATTTTTAAAAAAAAATGACTCTTATGACTGTTTTTTGTCGTCCAGGGTCACAAATACTATCATCTGTCTAACCTTCTCAGTTCAATCTCTGCTAATGCCTTTTTCAGCTGATCTGCATTCTCGTCCTTGTAACCTGTGACAGCACAGATCTGGAGTGAAACCTGATCTTAGATCAGTGCAATGCACAGTCAAGACGGAGCACTTTTTTAGACTTTAATAAACATTCTTCATTAAATATACATGTTTAAAATGGCATTAAATCACCCTGCTGTCTAGACATCAGTATCAGACATTTAAAAAACCCATATCAATCTGATGTAAAGCAGAGGTCAGAAGAGATAGCAGACACTGTACAAATTTCCCTCCCTACGCATTAAGTCTGAGTATTTACCGTTACAAATACATGACTGGCCCACATCACCCTGAGCTGCTCATTTGCATTGCCAAATCAGTATGCAAATGAATCTGAGCGCAGCAGAGATTTTACACCTAGTCCAATCCAAGTGTGTGTTCAAAGAAATGTGTGTCAGAGGAAGAGGGAAAAAAAGGGGAAGGATGAAGTTGTCCACAGCGGTTTCAGCTCATTTTTGAGTGGATTGAGGAGAACAGATTACAGCAAGAGAAGTGCAAAGTTCAGGTAAACAGAGCAGAATGAGTCCAGATACACAAACATGAGGCTGTATCACTGCAGGAGGAACTAACACCTCGCTGTTTGGTGTCAGAGCACACAGCTTCATGAGAAATCTCTCATGGAGACACTAAAGGACCAAGAGAAAGACTTCTGAAGGAAACACATCTGTGACATTTACGCATATAGAGAGAGGAAAGGTGTGAGAACTTTGGAATAGTTTGGTAGCTCATTACAGTTTACATACTAAAACTTTATTTCACTCTTATGTCATTCCAAAACTATTTTAGACTTGCTTTTGTAAAACACAAAATGTTGTTGGTACTGTTTAAGTACCAACATTCTTCAAAAAATATTCTTCGTTAAATAAACCAGATTTTTTTTATTTTTTGCAAGGATTATCCCTTTAAAACAGGCTTTCTCCTATTTAAAACAAAACAAACATTGTAAATCCATATTAAAAACGAAAACGGAAAAAATGACAAGTCCAGTTGTGAACTTGGCAGAAGTTCCGCTGTGCGTCTGGACAAAGTCAAGAAAGCAAACTCCCAATCTAAAGTGTGGTTTCTGGTGTTGTGTGTCGGAATGTGAAGTTGTGATCAGTCAAACCAAACTAGTTTATCCGGTGACGCACAGGGTGATTTAGCAACACGCTGAAAGAATAAGAGTGCAAACAAAGCTGATATTGGATAACATTGCGGCAGATTTTGCGGCTGCTCTTTGTTACAAGACAAACAGAGCCGCGTGTTTGCATGTCAATAGTACGAGCATTTTCATGAAATTAATACAGACGGATACTGTGTATGTGTGAGGGGGAATTCAAACCTCGAAACAGGAGTTTAAAGCCTTACTATGATCTGTAAGCAAGCATTTCAGACAACGAGTGTAAATAAACGCACAACATGTGTGAAGAGAAATGAGTGACGGTGCAGATACACAAGCTGCATATCATAGGCACGGACAGGCTTTGTCCCTCACATGTTGCATTGTACAAAATTAAGCTTTATACGCAAGGATATGTGGAATAAAAACAGTGGTTTATGTTGTGCTATTGAAACTGATGTGTATAGGCATTTATGCTTGTCTCTCTCACTCTCTCCATAGGGCGCATTCAACCGAATGCCCTGGGGAAAAAAAATCTTGATCTGCAAACAAACAGCTAATTATTCTGATTAATCCTTTGTGTTGAGTAGATATTGTAGATTTTGTATACTCTTGTAAATGAACATAATCAAGCGATTTTGTTTGAAAAATAAACGTGAAGTTTCTTGTGTGGGGCTACTAACTTCGGCTAACGTCACTCACGCCCAAAAACAAGTTATGAACCGTTGAAACGCCTAGTAGTATGTCATTTACAACACAAAGTAAACATTTAGAGAAGAGTAAAGAGTAAAAACTTTACATTTGATGGTAAAGTGAAAGTTAGCAATGTAAAAATGACGACGGGTAAAAGTTGTTGATTTAGCAGACTGCTAACAGAGCTAGCGACCCTCACACACAAACTGACGGGAAAGAAAATAACGTTACTTTCGAAATTCGAACGGTTAAACACGATCCAAAGCGGTTTACCCGCTAGAACCAGAATCAAAACTCGCGATTCTACTTTCAAACAGAAACCGCAACCATTGTTTTAAGTATCTTTCGCTGAAGACAGATAGTTTGTGAAGTTGTGAAACACAACACACACACTCGAGGTTCAAGTTTACACACACGTACCTTCGTCCAAGAGTCTCTCCAGGTGTGTAAAGATGCCGCACAGGTTGGGTAAACTCGTCATGAGCTTCTTCTCGTTCAATAACTGCATGAGATAGTCGGGACTCGGCCTCGGTCTCTCCTTCACCTCCATCTCCCCGACCATCATCTTTGCACACAAACGTTCACAATCCCTTCTCCAGAAAAGAAAAAAAAAAAGAAAACACAAAAGAAAAAATAACGGTGGCTAATCAAATCCCTCGTTCCCCCTCCAGGCTGCGGCGACCCTCTCCAGATATAACGGCTGATTTTAAGGTGCAGGCTCTCTCGCTTTCTTTCTCTTTCTCTCCCTTCGCTAGAGTCGCGCGATGTGGACTCGTTGGATTCTCTTCGTTGTACTGAGCTCGCACTGCCGCTACGGACTGCCACCAGTGCGCGTTCGCTGAGGAACCTCCGAGAGCGCCCGACCCGCCTCTCGCGTATTGGCTGCATGCGCGACGCGAACGCGTCGGGTGGCCAATCAGCGCATAGGTTTGAAAAGGCGGGGCTAGTGCTTTATCCACATGAATCGGCGCATGAGATGATGGACAGAAATCAGAGCCAATGGCATGCAGCTTTGTGAACGCTAGGAGTCACCGGCGGGGATGATATATTGTGAAACGCTGTGACAACATGTCTGTGACAACAAGTGTTTGCCTTGTGTGTTTTGATAGGGCTTGGCATTTCATGGTGTGTTGCTTTTTATAATTAAATCGTTTTATGTGTGTTTCTGATTTGCACAGTTTGTTTTGTGTGTAATGTGATTCTCTGTTTAAGACTGGAATGTACTTAAGGCAAGAACGCGAACGTACGTTGCGTTCTAAAACGTGACGGTGTGTAAATTACCGAACGTGCAAAATATGTTTTTTTTTCTTGCCGTAGAATGTAAATAATATTTTTTAAATATAAAAATATCGTTGGTGTTATTTGGTATATTTAGTATACAACAATCCTATAAAATAAAATGAAAGACTCAAAAGAACACATAAACATTGTTTTTGCAAAAAAGACACATCACATTTTACATATCATTTTACATCAGTGATTATCAGCCAACTGTATGTTCTTTAACAAAAAGCACTGTTATAGGCCTAGCTCTAGGACTAGCTCTTTCAAAAATGAACATTTTTTTCATAGTTTGCTCGCCTTTATACTATTTCAACCTTACAGTACAACGGTGTGACTTACGTCATGGTTTGGTCGGATATGCGGCCATATTGGAGATACTCGGATGTAAACAACAGCATGGACTGCACGGTTAATGTACTACTGAATACACTGTTCTGCTAATTTACGCTGTCTAAACCATGGAAAAATGTGTGGAAGTTTTTGACTACCTAAACTTAACAGGTGGTAAAGATGCGTAACAGTATTAATTAAGATATTAGCCTAATATTTCACCTACCTGACCGGAAATGTTAAGAACAAACACGATTGTTGTCAAGATTCTTGCTCTGGAAATCCTGGTTCAGTTTGGCCAACCACAAACTGCACTCTTTGCACTCTTCTTCTTGATTTGTTATAACTTTTGGCAGTCTATAGTAGCCTACTCCAAATGTTTTTCCCGGTCTGACCGATTAGTACAGCCCAAAACATGACAATAATTGATCATTTTCAACAACAATAATCAGCAAAATATGCGAGTTTTGTTCGGTTCAGTGGCATTGTTTGCATTCAGTGCCGGTAATATGGCCGACTGATGAAGCATCGTGAAAACACTTATATTACTTTCTTCTGTGAAAGTAATCAGGAAATTTTATCAGTTAATAATGACTCAAATTCCATGTTTTCTTCACTAGTTATGGATTTATTTTATTATACTTTTATAAGTAGCAAGTAGGAAGGTCATGTGGTATGAAAATTAACCTTGAGCAGCTGTTTAGACAGTAGCTTGGTTCTTTTGACCAATCTCGACCATTTATCAAGCAGCTCACAATAAAGACAGAGATAGAATATATATATAAGATCAAATCTCCAACTGTGATACCACAGTTTCACATTTATCAGTATGGAAGACACAAATTTGAACACACGCTATATCAGCTTGTGACTTCCTGCTCAGCTGACCTTCTCCAGATCCTTCACTATCCACATGGAAGATAACAGGACACAGGATACATTCCTTCAACTATGAAATGACTATAGTTCCAGTATGTACCATTTAGATATAAGATGTATCTGTTAGTGGTAAATAAGGTACCGCTTCTGTACCTTTTTTTCTGAAAGTGTATCGCATGGTTCCAGAGTGATTGGCTCCAAATAATTTCCAGAACTGAATCCACATGCGCAAAAAAACAGAACGCAGGTTGAATTTTGAAATAAATGGGGATGATCCAAGTGTTACAGATCTTCTCCTACAAATATATCCATATGATTCACTAGGCATCCTCCTATTCACATGACTCATCATGCTTTCTTTCTTTAATCTCGTTTTTCAGCTGCATCACCTTCTTAGTCTAGCACTGAAAAAAAATAAAATAATTTTGAAGGCACCACAAAAGATTTAGCATTTATCTCAGTCTCAGATAAGAATCCTTTGCTCTTATCAACATTGCCACATACATTTTCATTTTACTAGGCACTGCATTTGAGACACGTGCTAGGGTTTGTGTGTGTGTGAGAGAGAGATATTAATTGCCGCCCAAACCCTGTATTTTCCTCCTCTATTAATAACACGGGCTTCATTCTGCAATTAATCCAATTAACGACACTTTAGATAAAAAGTGAATATGAAATCAGGTGGTTGTGAAGCAGCAGGGGAGCGGAGACGGGAGGGAGATGGGGCTTCGGAGGGGGCATCAGTCATCATGATCCCGTGGTCAGCGCCGGCAGCTGATTAGAAAAGCAGTGGGTGGCATGACTGTGTCTGGAATATAACGTGAGCTCCCTCAAAGCACGCACACTCCAGTGTTATTTTGTCTGAAGAAAGCTTGAAGGCTTTGAGTATGAAAATAATACAAAAGCATAAAACAAAAGCGATTATGTGTGGGTGCAGGAACTCCAGAGAGTGAAATCTGGGTCAATTGTGAGATCCAGAGAGAGAGAGAAAGCACACATTGTTAAGGTAAGGTGAAGAGTGGCATATTCTCAGAGTGTGCGTGAGTGTCATTGAGTATTCATGGGAGTGAGAGTAAAAGCATGTTTAAACCTAACGCAGCCTGGTGACTGTAAAAAACACAATGTATACAGTATGTGCCGGTCAGATGTTGGGTGTTGTTTCTTGGACTGGGATGCTGACAGCTCTGATGGATCCTGTTCTCTCCACCCAGTACAGCGCAGTGCAGTATAATCTCACCGAGGGCCACCACGTCATTCATGGCTCCCCAGGGGCCTGCAGTGAAGATTACAGCAAGCACACAGTCCTTCATCACTCACTCGGGGTCCACGGCCTTTATGCCACACGTGCCGACATGCAGTTTCTCCAAGACATACTTAAGGTAATGACATAAGAATGTTCATGGTAAAGAAAACAGAAAAAATCTAGTAAAAAAATATGTTGTCAAGATCTTAGAAATATACACTTACTATTCATGCATGTTCCATTTAGCTTCGAAAAATATTTATACCATTTTCAAGAAACAGTTTCAATTTATTGGCTCTAAAAATGGCTCTAAAACCATATACACTCTTAAAAATAAAGGTTCTTTATTGGCATCAATGGTTCTATGAAGAACTTTGAGCATCCATGGAACCTTTCAAATGCAGTAAAGGTTCTAATTAGTCGAAAAAGGCTCTTGAGGTTTTTAAAATAGGAACTGTTTACTGAAAGGTTCTTTGGGGAACCAAAAAATGGTTCTTCTATGGCATCACTGCAAAAGATTTTTTAAGGTAAATAGTTTTGTTTTACAAATGTCATATACACAATGAAAGTAAATTCGGTGTAATCATGTCCATTTAATACATTATAATTCATAAATAATGTTGAAAACAATAATTTTGAACACTCTTAGAGTGACTAATTTTACATTTTAGCAAAATAATCTGAATCAATTTTTTAGATTTTATTCAAACGTTTTTCGTACGATCAGCTTATGCTTCATTGAGGGCCAGGTTTAAGGGTGGACATTCATGCTTGCTTTTTCAAAAAAGCTTTGAATGTTAATGCTTTTTTATATTTATTATATTACATTACAGTTATAAAAAATATTTATTATTATAAGAAATATGTTATCCTTTTAATAAGACTATTAGATTATATCAGTAAAAGCACTACACTGTAAAATGTTTTCACCAGTTTCAACTTAAAAACCCAACTTTTTCCCAACTGCCGTAAAATTTTAAGTTAAATGAACTTACGTCATTTCAACTCACAAGTTAAATCAACTCATTTTTAGTGTACAAAGTTAAAATGACTTGTTTTAAGCTGATTTAACTTGAAATTTTAAGGCAGCTGCTGAACTAGGTTTTTAAGTTGAATCTGGTGAAAACTTTTTACAGTGTATAAATATAATGTCATTTATTTATTTTGATGCAGAATTAATATTTAAATTTCAGTTCAATTTATGTTTATTTTTAAAGGGATAGTTCTTAATTTTTAAAGGGATAGAATTTAAAGGGATAGTTCAGCCAAAAATGAAAATTGTTTACGCAAGAGAGGGACATTCCAGCGGATGACGTATCGAAAGCTCCGGTGAGAATATGCTAGTCTTGCGCAACCAAGTTTGTTTACAGCAAAGGGAAACCAGTCTTCTCTTGGCTTATATCGCAGTAGTATTTTTGACAGCCAATTTTGATTTAGTCTTAGTCATAGTCTTTTGACTAAAAATGCCATTTAGTTTTAGTCATATTTTAGTCATCTATTGTTTTAGTTTTAGTCTAGTTTTAGTCAACTAAATATCATACGATTTTAGTCAACTAAATCTACAGTAGATTTAATTGGCTAAAATCGAATGGATTTAGTTACAGTGTAATGCATTCATAAAGCATTTATAGTAAATGTCCAAATTCATTTTATAGGTGTGATATTAAGGTTTTGTCATGATAGACACAGATTTAACTGCTTTGAAATGTCAACATGCCTTTATATTAGAATTAAATGAAACCACTTCACATAAAGAAACAAGAACATGGTCTTCTTTTCAATGAAATACCAATGGTTATATAGACTAATTACGTATGCATTCTTTATAGCAACCTGTTTACCACATTCTTCATTCTTTCAAGCAGACATATTTATTTATATAAATAAATTGTGATTAATCTTTATTAGGGCTACTAAAGTGATTCAGTCAAGAGCAGTGAGTGATTTTCTGTCTTTCTTGTGTTGCTTGATTAACATCAATGCCACAAACAATAGGAAGTATATTAGGCTACTGTGCCTTTAAAAACGGATACACGGATGCAATGTACTGATAATTTCCAAACTTTTTATGTTCATCTAAGACCTAACCGAGTGTGCTTATGTGAATACTTGTCAAAACGAACAATTCAACATAATTTTGTCGAAAGAGTATACAGTAAAAAAAAAAAGTTGTTTCAACTTAATAAAGTAAATGTTTGTGCTGCCTTAAAATTTTACGTTTACTCGAATATCCAAGTTTTCATGTAGTACAACTTAACATTTCATGTTGACTAAACTTAAAATTTTAAGGCAGCATATACACTTACTTTTTTAAGTTGAATCAACTTTTTTTTTTTTTACAGTGTACTGTGTGAGAGGTGCTGCTTCGGTGTGTGCGCTCAGAAAACCGAACCGAATTGAGTTCTCTTTCATGTTGTCAAATTTATCCATATGTCTCCCCATATATCTCTCTTACACCCAGATACTCACATTTTGCAACGTTTTATGAGACGTGCAGCAAATATATGCTAGCTTATGTCTCTCCAGATAAATCAATAGGAAATTATACAGTTCAAATGTAAGCATCTAAACTCGCAGCAGATTCGTTCTAAGTGAACGAACCGTCCCAGATCTCTTTCCAAATCGTCCCTCCATAATATTTTCATCTCAGTTCTTGTTCATTGACGAAAATGTCACTAGATTTTCATCATAGTTTCTGACATTTAAAACTAGCTTTATTAATTTTAAAGAGGTCCTATTATGCTCTTTTACAAAGTCTTTATTTTGTATTGGGGTGCACTAGAACATGCTCTCATGCTTGGTGGTTCGAAAAACGCATTTTTTTCACATAATTGACATTATTACAATAGCTTTCTCCCCAGGCTGGCACAAATGGCTCAATTAGTTTTGAGTTTGATGAAGGTCCGCCTTCCGAAAAACGAAATGTGTTGTGATTGGTTAGCAGTCCCACTGCGTCGCGATTGGCGAACAGGTTAGACGGCGTTTCAGTCCTGCCACACCCCTTCCCAAAGCAGCTAGTTCTGTATACAACTGCCCAAGCTAGATTACTTACTTTTTAAATATGGATATTTTTCATTCAAAAACACATTCTATCGTTAAAGCAGGCTTTTGCTGACCCCTCCGGAGCCATGTAAGGCACTTTTTTATTATGGATTGACTTTGGACTGATGGAGAGAAACACCAGTCTATGCCGTTCTAAAGCTTGGGAGTGCCAGGATAATTTTCAATATAACTCTGATGCATTCGTCTGAAAGATAGAAGTCATATACACCTAGGATGCATGGAGGGTGAGTAAATAATTCACTACAGTAGTGTTGGTCCTATCGCCAGCCTGCGAGTGTCACAAGGAGTCAGACTGAGACGTGCGGATCCATTTGCAGCATTTATTTAGAATCGTCAACAGGCCAGAATAATCACCAGAAAACAGGAACAACGTAGGTAATCCGGGAAACAGTTCGATAGACAGGGAATGGTCGCAATGGCAGGAAGCAGGAATCGTCAACGGGGTACACAGTCCAGAGTCATACACAGAGAATCCAACACAGAGATAAACGCTTAGAATTACGACCATAGGAACAATAAGACTTCGCAAGGTGGCTGTGTGTGTGAGTGGCTTAAATGCATGTGGGTAAATGATAAACAGGTGTATGCAGCAATCAGTTCAGTGGGAAACGAGGAGCAGCTGTGTGCAGTGATTGGTGCAGTGGCTTATGGGGATTGCAGTCCAGAATGTGTGTGCAAGAGTTCATGATGAGAAGACAGACCAGATACATGACAGAGCCCCTCCCCAAGGAGCGGCTTCCAGACGCTCTAACCACATAATACAACCTGGAGGGTGGTGGAGCGGAGGCGGAACAGGGGGAGGGATGGAGGGCCAGGTCCATGTAGGGGTACTGGAACCAGGAACTGAGGCGGAGCCGACGGAGGGAGAAGCCATGATGGAGGAAGGGTTGGCTCCTGCATGGGGCCGACCGACGGAGGTGGAGCCGGTGGAGCCCGAGGCGGAACCGGAGAGTCGATGGTCCTGGGTGACACAGAGGATCCGGAGGGCCAAGGCGGAACCCAAGGCTCTGGCGACCCCGGCGGAGATGGAGGTCCGGAGGTACGCAGCGGAGCCGGAGTGACAGAGGATCGAGGCTGTGCCCACGGGAGGGAGGAGGTCCACAGAGCCGGCAGGACGGAGTGACGAGGAGCAGCCGGAGGAGTAGAGTCCAGAGGCGAAGGTGGGGCGACGACTGACCGGGGCGGAGCCGGAGAGATGATGGAGCCCGGAGGAGCTGGTGGGCCGACGGCCGACAACGGAGACGAGGGAGCACAGAGCCGGGGTGGAGCCGCAGGGTCGGAGGGCCGAGGTGGAGTCCAGGACTCTGAGACTGGAGGTGATGGTGAGGGGTCCTTCAGTCTGGACACCGATGGAGACTGGCAGTCCCACGGCAAGTCCTCTGCACCGAAGGTGGGATGTGGGTGAGCAGAGGGACTGTCAGGAGACAGAGGTGGCGGAACTGGAGCAGCAGGGAGGGTGGGTGGGAACAGTCCATGCATGAGCTCCGTGACCAGAACCGGGCAGACAGGAATCTCAGGACGACTGGATGGAACCAGCGGAGTCTCTGGAAGGCTGGGCGGAACCAGCGGAGGCTCTGGAAGGCTGGGCTGAACCAGCGGAGGCTCTGGAAGGCTGGGCTGAACCAGCGGAGGCTCTGGAAGGCTGGGCTGAACCAGCGGAGGCTCTGGAAGGCTGGGCTGAACCAGCGGAGGCTCTGGAAGGCTGGGCTGAACCAGCGGAGGCTCTGGAAGGCTGGGCGGAACCAGCGGAGGCTCTGGAAGGCTGGGCGGAACCAGCGGAGGCTCTGGAAGGCTGGGCGGAACCAGCGGAGGCTCTGGAAGACTGGGCTGAACCAGCGGAGGCTCTGGAAGGCTGGGCTGAACCAGCAGAGACTCTGGAAGGCTGGGCTGAACCAGCAGAGACTCTGGAAGGCTGTCTTGAGGAGCGGGCTCTGGACGACGCTCTTGTGAAGCGGGCTCTGGACGACGCTCTTGAGGAGCGGGCTCTAGAGAACTGGACGACCCCAGCGGAGATTCAGGAGGGCTGGGCGTCTCCAGCGGAGACTCTGGAAGAGCAGGCTCTGAGCGAGCGGTCACTGGAGGGCGCTCTGGCGGCGCAGTCACTGGAGGGCGCTCTGGCGGCGCAGTCACTGGAGGGCGCTCAGACTGTGCGGTCGTGTTTTGGCTTGACTCAGGATATGAGGTCGCTGCTTTGGCAGGTGCTGACCGTAAGAGACCGACTGTTCGTGCTGACAGTAGTGGTGGGTCCTCTAGGCTGGATGTGAATCTTTGCCAAGCCGTGGTGAAATGTGGGTGTTGTGATTCTGGGCTAGTGGCCATCTTGTGAACAGGCTCGGGAGGGGCGGCCATCTTATGCTGTGGCTCTGAGCTGGAACTTACAGTGGGAAGATGGTTCTCTTCCACAATTCCCACAGTAAAAGGAGAGCCACACAACAAAAGAGCAAGATCTATATAATATTGCAGAGTCCAGCCAGGTTCACACATTGGCATGAGGGAAGCCAATGGCTCTAAGAGTCCTCCCCGAAAGAAAATCATCAGGCACTGCTCCTCCATAGTCGACTGATTAGCTAATTCGATGAAGTCCATAGCATACTCCTCAATAGTCCGCTCATCCTGCTTGAGACGCATGATCTGTACAGTGGTGTTCGTGCTGGAACCGGATGACACCATACTCGCTGCTGGATCCTTGTAGTGGCGAAGTCTTCTGTCACAAGGAGTCAGACTGAGACGTGCGGATCCATTTGCAGCATTTATTTAGAATCGTCAACAGGCCAGAATAATCACCAGAAAACAGGAACAACGTAGGTAATCCGGGAAACAGTTCGATAGACAGGGAATGGTCGCAATGGCAGGAAGCAGGAATCGTCAACGGGGTACACAGTCCAGAGTCATACACAGAGAATCCAACACAGAGATAAACGCTTAGAATTACACTTCAGTCAATGCTCGCGTTTATACGAGTCTCCCTGCGGATCGCTGAAGCATCCCAGAAGCGGCTGTGCATGCTACATCGCTAAAGTGTAGCTAAAGCGAATCCCCCACCTCGTCCCTCCCCACCTGCAAACTATTTGAATTTCTGTAGGCGGGATTTACATTGTGACCTCATAGCATGCGGAAAACAATTCCTGTAGTCCAAAGGAGCCGTTCGTTGTAGTTCTTGAAAAGGGATTTTTTTTTTTTTTTTACTAAATATCTCCCTTTGGAGTGGACTTTGAGATTTGTAACTTTGTAGATGTTTTCATGCCCAAACAGACACACCACACACTGGCTAAAATTCAAAAAGTGAAAAAGCATAATAGGACCCCTTTAAAGTTTTAAATATAGATATTTTAATTGCACAAATGCATCGATTCACTGGAGGCATTTTATTGGACTTCAAAATCTCAACAGCCATTCACTGCCATTATAAAGCTTGGAAGAGCCAGGGCATTTTTAAATATAACTCCAATTGCATTCGTCTGAGAGAAGAAACTCATATACACCTAGGATCGCTTGAGGGTGAATAAATCTTGAGGTAATTTTCATTTTTGGGTGAACTGTAAGGAAGTGATTAATCCAAGTAATTAAAATAGAATGCAATTCAAAAGACTAAATAGAACTGCTGTACATGTAGGTTTTTAAAAATCCATTTTAAATTTCCAGGCGAATGTGTGTGTTTATATGTATTTGATTGGTTCTCATGGTGGTCGAAAGGATAAGGACGGTTGTTGTACAGGCATTTGTGCGTGTGCAGAGAAACGGCAGATGTGTTTGCGTCTGATAAGAGCGTCTGGCTGAGGTAGAGGAGGAGCGAGGATCAGACAGCAGAACCCCGTCGATCCGGAGCTCGAGAGAGAGGGGAAGATCTCTCCGGTCTCCTGCCGAAAAACCATCGGCCTCCTGTGAGCCTTCTTCAAAACACACCACGCGCTCACACGCTACACAACCAGCACCACTTTAAAGAAACTCACTTTTCAAACAGTCCAGTATTAGAAAATACTGCTCAATGAAACAGCTCAATTCTGCTGCTTGGAGAAATACAAGATGTTATAGAAGTTCAGAATTGCAAAAATGTAGACGGCAAGTTGAAAAAGCATTCACAATCCATTTATAGAAAAAATCTGATGTATTTATTTAAGAATTGGGTTTTATAAGAGAAAAATATGGCAGGACTTGATCCATTCCGGGGTGGAGCAACTTGTTACATTTTGTACTAGTCTTTGAGGCCTAGTCCAAATCAATGAGGTTTCTGAATCAAATTTTGAAATAAACATCAGTTAACTCCAGTCCGTTTTGTGGAGTGGTGGTCTGGGGTTAAGAGATGCGGGTGACACCTGGAGCATGAAGTCACTCTGAAATAAATCTCCATTGAGCTCAGGGCTTTGCACATGCTCACTGGCTGGCGTTGGGTTTCGTGCGGCCCCTGGCAGATGCGCTGAACAAGAAGAATAGATCCCAGAGGGCTATTTATTCCTGCTGCTCCCTTCACTTTCCCTCCCTCCCCTCTGCACTGTTGCTCCTAACAATCTGGCATTCTTACACTCTAATGTTTTTCCTTCCCTCTGCTCTCGCATCAACATCTCCATCTCTGTTTTATACCGATTTCATTCATCGATTCACCTGGGAGGCAATTAGAACCGAGCCAAATCAGGCAAATGAGAGCAGGCATAAAGGAATAGCTGATCCAAAAAATTTCCCTCATGCTGTTCCAAACCTTTCGTTTTGAAAACAAATATGTTTCAGTGTAATTTGGATCCCATTGACTTTCATTGACTCAACGGTTCACACATTCTTAAAATATCTTCTTTTGTGTTCCAAAGTCGTACAGGTTTGCAAGAATAAGAATGAGTTAAACTATTCCTCTCACCATCTCAGTTTCTAGGTCTCGAGCTGGGACTCCAAGTCTCTTTATTGACCCCGATTGTTGCTGTAAAACTGATTTGAGGGCAAATCCCGCCTCAGTTCCCCCTTGTGTCTGCTCAGAGCGGTAATTTACAGGCGATGTGATCAAAACCAGATTGAACTGAGTTCAAATGTTCCAGAAATCTCAGCTCACTGTAAAAATTAGCTCATGGGACTCACTTAAAAAAAAAACAGATCAACAGCTTTTACCCCTAGTAGCTGCTAAAGGAAATACTTTAGTATGTTCATATGGAGGCATGATCCAAAATAATATAGTTGAAGTCAAAAGTTTACATACACCTATCAGAATTTACGAAATGTTAATTATTTTACCAAAACAAAAGGGATCAAACAAAATGCATGTTATTTTTAATTTAGTACTGACCTGAAAAAGAGAAAATAATAGGTGAATTTATAAAAATTACTCTGTTGAAAAGTTTACATACACTTGATTCTTAATACTGTGCAGTTAAACTACCCACTGTTCTTCAGAAGAATCCTTCAGGTCCCACAACTTCTTTGATTTTTCAGCATTTTTGTGTATTTCAACCCTGTCCGACAATGACTCTATGATTTTGAGATCCATCTTTTCACACTGAGGACAACTGAGGGACTCATATGCAATTATTACACAAGGTTCAAACACTCACTGATGCTTCATTAAAAGCTGGGGGTAAACATTTCTTGAATTTGAAGAGCGGGATAAATTGAACTTATTTTGTCTTCTGGGAAACATTGAAGTATCTTCTGTAGCTTCTGAAGGGCAGTACTAAATGAAAAAGTATGATATTTAGGCAAAATAAGAAAAATGTACACATCTTCATTCTGTTCAAAAGTTTACACTCCTGACTCGTAATGCCTAATTTTTCCTTGTGGAGCATCAGTGAGCGTTTAAACCTTCTGTAATAGTTGCATATGAGTCCCTCAGATGTCTTCAGTGTGAAAAGATGGATCTCAAAACCATACAGTCATTGTTGGAAAGGGTATACAAAATACACACACACACACACAAAAAAAAGAATTTGTGGGACCTTTCCCAGGATTTTTCTGAAGAACAGCAGGCAGTTCAGGACAAACAAGGGACGTATGAACAACTATCCCTAAACAAACAAACAAACAAACAAACAAACAAACAAACAAAAAACAGCCGTGGATCATTCAGGTAACAACACAATATTAAGAATCAAGTGTATAAACTTTTGAACGGGATCATTTTTATAAATTAAACTATTATTTTCTCTTGTGGACTAATATGTAAATGTCTTTAAATAAAAAATAACATGCATTTTGTATAATCCCACTTATTCTGTTAAAATAATGAACATTTTGCAGAATCTGCAAGGTGTATGTAAACTTTTGACTTCAACTGTATATATGTGACCCTGGACCACAAAACCAGTCATAAGGTTAAATTTTACAAAACTGAGATGTATACATCATATGAAAGCTCAATAAATTAGCTTTCTATTGTTATATGGTTTGTTAGGATAGGAAAATATTAGGCCGAGATACATCTATTTGAAAATCTGGAATCTGAGGGTGCAAAAAAATCAAAATACTGAGAAAATCACCTTTAAAGTTGTCCAAATTAAGTTCTTAACAATGCATATTACTAATCAAAAATTACATTTTGATATATTTAAAGTAGGAATTTTACAAAAAATCTTCATGGAACATGATCTTTACTTAATTTCCTAATGATTTTTGGCATAAAAGAAAAATCAATAAATTTGACCCATACAATGTATTTTTGGCTATTGCTACAAATATACCCCAGCGACTTAAGACTGGTTTTGTGGTCCAGGGTCACATATGTGGTTATTATGAAGGCCTGGCATCCAAAGAACAGCTCAGAGCCCTTCTAATAACCCCACAGATAGCTGCTTAATCTGATTGTAAACGCATTAAGTGAGAAGACTCAGAGGACATTATATGCTTTAAAATCACGATTCGCTGAAAAAAAAATAAACCAATACACACTCGCGGCGTCTGATTTCACAGGTAGGAAAAGATAGAGGCTGTTAAGCATGAGGGAAGCCCCCGACTGAGTGTGTGTGTGTGTGTGTGTGTGTGTGTGTGTGTGTGTATGTGTGTGTGTGTATGCGCTCTGATAAATGAGCGTTTCATTCAGACATTGTGTTCTGGCACACAGCCTGCAGCTCATACAGGTTCATGGCTTTCAAAAGCACATAATGTTGCTATCTGAATACTTGCTATCTGTCTTGTGTTATTTTGTGCACTCTCTATGTCCCTTCAGGTCCCTTCCAATGTGCTTCCCGTCTGAAAGTATGTCTGCGTGCATGAGAGTGTGAGTGTGAATCATCATCTTTACAGCCAAGACTGTCGACTTTGGATCATTCTGGCAAAGTAAAATTGTTTTAGTATTCGCCACATGTGTACTAACAGAAGAAACATGATGAACAGATGTACACTGCTGTTCAAAAGTTTTTTTTTTTTTTTTGAAGAAGTCTCTTATGCTCATCAAAGTTGCATTTGATCAAAAACACAGAAACAGTAATATTATGAAATATTATTGCAATTTAAAATTGTGGTTTTCTATTTTAATATATTTTCAAATATAATTTATTTCTGTGATGCAAAGCTGAATTTTCATCAGCCATTACTCCAGTCTTCAGTGTCATGTGATCGTTTAAAATCATTCTAGTATGCTTTTGCTATTTTAAACAAATGTCGTTCTTTTAAGCATTTTATTCAGCAAAGAATCCTGAAAAAAGTATGACAGGATCACAGGTTAAAAAAAAATTAAGCAGCACAACTATTTCCAACATTGATAATAAATCAGCATATTAGAATGATGAAAGATCATGTGACACTGAAGACTGAAGTAATGATGCTGAAAATTCAGCTTCGCATCACATGAATATATAATATTTTAAAGTATATTAAAATAGAAAACCACAATTTTAAATTGCAATAATATTTCACAATATTACATATTTTTCTGTTTTTTTTTTTTTAAATAAACACAGCCTTGATGAGCAGGGAAGACTTCCCAAACTTTTGAACGGCAGTGAATGTTAGCTTTTGAAAGGTTTGCTTAAAAACTTAAAACATTTAAATATAAAATAGAAATATCCAACAAAGAGCTGACCTGAGCAGACAGAGATAAAGAAAGAAGGAGGCAGGGGTTTTGAAATGATCTGAAAAGTGGGGAGGCATATTAAAAAGCTCAAAGCCTATAAAACGCCTAGTTGCCACAGATACACTCATATGAGATATTTTGAAAGCATAATAACTAAACTTCCTAGTAATGTCAGTCACGAGTGTTTGCCAATAAGGTTTATTAATTAGACAGACGGTATTGTTGGCTATGAATATAAAACTGCATATATTTGGCAAATATGACTTTTTTCTTCTCTTCTGTAGTTCTCATATAAATTGGTTTTCTTTCTGTCAGCGGCTCAGCACACAAACCATGGCTTATGAATATTAATTAACTGAGGATCACTTTGATTTGCTGGAAGATGAACATTATTGTTATTATGGGGGCAAATTTTATTCTCAGTTACAATAGGTGGTGCACCCCAGGTAGAAGAGATAAAAGGAAAAAAACAAGTAAAAATAAGAGAGATTTTAGATGGTGAATGTTGGAAGGTGAACGAACAGCCAGAGGGGGAGTCACAATATTTCTTTTCTTTTTTTTAGGAACCACTGAGAAAATTGGAAGAAATAGCAAGGAAATGTTCATTATATCAGGAAAGAGAGCTTCATTAGATCAGTGACCTTCTGAAAACTATTGGTATGATTTAAAGAGATTCTGTGGGAAGATGAAGCTTTTGGACACAATTAAAGGTTTATATGTGGTTTTAATATGCTCAAAATATACAGTTATAGTCAAAAGTTTACATACACCTTGCTATAAAATGTTAATTATTTTTAGCCGACTGTATGATTTTGAGATTCATCTTTTCACACTGAGGATAACTGAGGGACTCATATGCAACTATTGCAGAAGGTTCAAATGCTCACTGATGCTTCAGAAGGAAACACGATGCATTAAACTTTTTAAATTTGAAGATCAGAGTAAATTTATCTGATTTTGTCTTCTGAAAAACAGGTATCTTCTGTAGCTTCTGAAGCGCAGCACTAAAAAAAAGATGATATTTTAGGTAAAATAAGAAAAATGTACACATCTTCATTCTGTTCAAAAGTTTACACCCCTAGCTCTTAATGCATCATGTTTCCTTTTGAAGCATCAGTGAGTGTTTGAACCTTCTGTAATAGTTGCAAATGAGTTCCTCAGTTGTCCTCCGTGTGAAAAGATGGATCTCAGAATCATACAATCATTGTTGGAAAGTTTTTTTTTTGAAGAACATGGGGCAGTTTAACTGTTCAGGACACACAAAGGACTCATGAAGAACTATCACTAAAAAAAAAATAAAAAAAAATAAAAATAATTCAACTATTATTTTCTCTTTTGGAACTATATGTAAACATCTTTTATGTGAAATATCTTATTCAGGTCAGTACTAAATAAATAACATGCAACTTGTGATCCCTCTTATTTTGGTAAAATAATTAACATTTTGCAGATTCTGCAAGGTGTATGTATACTTTTGACTTCAACTGTAGATAAATGTAATCTGATTTTAAATTGATAGTTCACCCAAAAAATTAAATTCTGTCATTTATTACTCACCCTCATGTCGTTTCAAACCTGTAAGATCTTCATTTATTCTCAGAACACAAATAAAGATATTTTTGATTAAATCTGAGAGCTTTCTGACCCTGCATAGACAGCAATGCAACTGACATGTTTAAGGCCCAGAAAGGTAGTAAGGACATTGTTAAAATAGTCCATGTGGCATCAGTGGTTCATCCGCAATTTTATGAAGCTACGAGAACACAAAAATAACATTCATTCAACAATTTCTTCTTTTCCGTGTCAGTCTTCGATGTGCGCTCACTAGAGTACCATGATGCTTACTGACAAGTAAGAGAAGAAATTGTTGAATAAAGTTATTTTTGATTTCTTTGCACATATGAAGTGTCCTTGAAGTGCCACTGATGTCACATGGACTATTTAAATTAATTTCTTAACTACCTTTCTGGGCCTTGAACATAGTAGTTGCGTTGCTGTCTATGCAGGGTCAGAAAGCTTTTGGATTTCATCAAAAACATCTTAATTCGCCTTCTGAAGATGAACGAAGACCTTATGGGTTTGGAATGACATAAAGGTAAGTAACGAATTACAAAATTTTAATTTCATCCCTTTAAAGGAACACTCCACTTTTTTTGGAAATAGGCTCATTCTCCAACTCCCCCCGAGTTGATAAGTTGAGTTTTACCGTTTTGATATCCATTCAGCCGTTCTCTTGTTCTGGCGATATCACTTTTAGCATAGCTTAGCATAGATCATTGAATCCTATTAGACCAATAGCATCACATTCAAAAATGACCAACAAGTTTCGATATTTGTCCTATTTAAAACTTGACTCTTCTGTAGTTATATCGTGTACTAAGACCGGCGGAAATGCAAAGCTTCAATTTTCTAGGCTGATAAGATTAGGAACTACACTCCCATTCCGGCGTAATAGTCAAGGAAGTTTGCTGCTGAAATAAGGCTAAAGCAGGAGCAGTAATACCACGCAGCACATGTGCAAATGCTAAACTAGCTGGGAACTCATTTCTGATAATACTCCGCCTGCTGCGTCCATATTACGGCAGCAAACTTCCTTGACTATTACGCCGGAATGGAAGTGTAGTTCCTAATCTTATCAGCCTAGAAACTCGCAGCTTTGCATTTCCACCGGTCTTAGTACACGATATAACTACAGAAGAGTCAAGTTTTAAATACAACAAATATGGAAACTCATTAGTCATTTTTGAACGCGATGCTATTGGTCTAATAGGATTCAATGATCTATGCTAAGCTATGCTAAAAGTGATATCGCCAGAACAGGAGAACGGCTGAATGGATTTCAAAACGGTAAAAATCAACTTATTAACTCGGGGGGAGTTGGAGAATGAGCCTATTTCCAAAAAAGTGGAGTGTTCCTTTAATGCTTCAAAATCTAGATCATCCTGAGGTAAAAAAAAAAAAAATAACCATTCAATTTTGTTCCATTCAAAACACTGTTTTCTAAGGCCAGCTTGGATAGAACATGTGTGCATTTTCTGCCTTTCTCTTTAGATAATTCCTTACAGACTGAAAATGAAATGCAGGTTAGTTGCAAGCGAGAGATGTATTGACCCCTGAGCTCCCTGTGTCTGTTTATCTTCACAGGAAGCTCTGTGTGTGAGTGTCTTCTCTGATACAGACAGCCGTGGTGCACAGACTCATAACATCTGCATTATGACTTTAATAAAGTCCGAAATTAGGTTTGTAACATAAGGTGGGTGCGTTTACATGTTTGTATATGAGTATCTTTGTGTGTTTGTAAATGAGTTCTCCATTCCGTTTAGTTGAGAAGGCAGGACTCGTAGGTGGGCACCATGTATTTGATGTTGATGAAGGCGTCTTCGCCCCCATAGCGTTCAAAAACCTCTAGGGTCTCTTGAATCAGGTCTCCGATGTTCTCCCTCTTCTGCTGGCTATAGTCAATACCGTCACCTGAGTTTTCTGCACACAAAACACACACACATTGCATCACATTAGCTTACTTTATGGTGTTTAAAAGATTGTAAGACACAAACACACACATGGATCTTCTGATGGATCAGCTCTGATGACTGTTAAAGGTATTCAGCAGGGGTGTGTAAACAAATCTCGAATAATTCATCAGGAGGAGGAATGTATGTGTTTACCGGATGTTCTTGTGCATATCTTGTGCATGCCGCTTTCTGACATGACATTAGAGAAACCCATCAATCACTGGGTAACCTACAGCACACACACACAAATCAATATGTTCACACTCCTCCAGCATCACACATACACACAGGCTTCTCATAAACGCACAAGCTCAACTGCTACCTACCAAACAAACTTCCTTCTGAGGTCACAAGCCCAATTACACCAGAAGTCTGCACACACACACACACACACACACACACACACACACACACACACACACACACACACACACACACACACTCACTCACATGCACCTCTCTGTCTCTCCTGCTTGCTCATTAAAGGAAAGGATGACAGGCAGATGAAAAGAGAGCAGGTAAGTATGGAGTCTCTCTCTTCTAGCATGTGTGAGTGTGTGTTGTCTGTCTAAAGTCTGTGTAACTGTATGTCTTCATCTGCCAGTCTTTATTTCCTGACTTGTGGATCGTTTCCATGTTCTTCATACATGAACTCTTCACACGGGTCTCAAAACCCACAGCCAGTCAATAAAATATTAGTACAAAGAAAGTCTGGTGGTGTGGTAATTGTCACGGATTGCAGGAGGGTGAGGAGCCTCAGGGAGAACAAATGGAATCCGGAATTTCAAACAAACAACTTTTAATGAATCAAAAGGGAGAACACAACCTCTTTACACTACATTAATGACTTTAAGACAAGACAAAGAAACTCAGAAAGGGAAGCACTATAAATACTAACCAAACGAGAAACTAATGAGGATAATTACTAGACACAGGTGAACAGAATAACCAATTAACTTAACAAGAACAGGAAACAGACCATAAAAGGAAAGACAGGAACTAAGGCTGGGGGAAAACACGGAACATGGATTGTGACAGTACCTCCCCCTCCCGGTAGGCGCGTCTCGCGCCGTGATGGAAACACCGGGGAGGGGGGGCGGGCGCCCTGGAGGCCGTTACGGAGCAGGACCTTGCTGGGTTGGGAAGGCCTCCAGGGCGGAACAGGAAGCCATGGCGGGTCAGGCGGCCACGGCCGGACAGGTAGTTCGGGTGGCCATGGTGGGTCAGGAGGCCACGGCCGGACAGGTAGTTCGGGTGGCCATGGCGGGTCAGGCGGCCACGGCCGGACAGGTAGTTCGGGTGGCCATGGTGGGTCAGGGGGCCATGGCTGGATTGACTCCATGTCCATGGCCTTGGTCTCAGCACTCGGCCCAGGCAAGGTGGCCATGAGCATATGGCCCCCCCCCAAAATTTTCTTGGGGTAATTTAGGAGTTTTGAAGGGCCTTCTGGCAGAGCAAGCCCTGGAGTGAGCTCTGGAGGAGCGGAAACTGGATGGCACTCTGGAGAAGCGGACTCTGGAGGGAGCTCTGGAGGAGCGGGCTCTGGAGGGAGCTCTGGAGGAGCGGGCTCTGGACGGCTCTCTGGAGGAGCGGGCTCTGGACGGCTGGACGACCCCAGCGGAGATTCAGGAGGGCTGGGCGTCTCCAACGGAGACACTGAAGGAGCTAGCTCTGGGCGAGCAGTCACTGAAGGAGCTAGCTCTGGGCGAGCAGTCACTGGAGGGCGCTCTGGCGGCGCAGTCACTGGAGGGCGCTCTGGCGGCGCAGTCACTGGAGGGCGCTCTGGCGGCGCAGTCACTGGAGGGCGCTCTGGCGGCGCAGTCACTGGAGGGCGCTCTGGCGGCGCAGTCACTGGAGGGCGCTCTGGCGGCGCAGTCACTGGAAGGCTGGGCGGAACCAGCGGAAGTTCAGGAAGGCCGGACAGGACCAGCGGAGGATCAGGAAGGCTGGGCGGAACCAGCGGAGGCTCAGGAAGGCTGGACAGGACCAGCGGAGGATCAGGAAGGCTGGGCGGAACCAGCGGAGGCTCAGGAAGGCTGGACAGGACCAGCGGAGGATCAGGAAGGCTGGGCGGAACCAGCGGAGGCATTATTAGATTGTACTCAGGAATAGAAGTCCACTCTAGATGGGGTTTGGAGACAGGAGCGAAGTCTGGGTTCCTAGACATTCCCTCATATTCCACGAGTATTCCCAGGGTTACAACTGCAACAACCTCTTCAGAATTAGACTCTGGAGAGAGGATTGGGGCCGGAAACTCCAATGGGAGTGCCATGTCCATAATGTCAACAACATCCAATTCGGCTGGAGACTCAGGATTGGTGGCCACCTTGGCCGGGGACTCTGGAACAGAGGCCGTCTTTGCAGAGAAATCAGGAACAGCGGCCGTTTGGGGTATTGCAGCCATCTTGCATGCAGACTTGGGCGGAGCAGCCCTCTTATGTGCAGACACGGGCATTTCTGACTGACCTGACGGCGGAGAAGCCGGCTGACATAACGTCGGAGAGGCCGGCGGGCTTGGGCGCTGAGTGGTCGGCTGGCTGGCTCTGAATTGAGGCTGGACACTCTCCAGACACCGAAGGATCCCTTCCCTCCAGCTCAGTCCTGTTGTGTCTGGCAGGTCCACTGGACAATAGTAATTGGCCCCAATCCAGAACAGTGAATTTAGCGTGGCATCATCCAGCGCCGACATCATGGCCAGCCCACAGAACTCCCGGGCGTATTCCACAAACGGGAGATCTCTGCGGGCTAAGGCGGAGAAGAGATCGGCAACCTCCATGTATGTGGTCTTGTCTTCTGTCACGGATTGCAGGAGGGTGAGGAGCCTCAGGGAGAACAAATGGAATCCGGAATTTCAAACAAACAACTTTTAATGAATCAAAAGGGAGAACACAACCTCTTTACACTACATTAATGACTTTAAGACAAGACAAAGAAACTCAGAAAGGGAAGCACTATAAATACTAACCAAACGAGAAACTAATGAGGATAATTACTAGACACAGGTGAACAGAATAACCAATTAACTTAACAAGAACAGGAAACAGACCATAAAAGGAAAGACAGGAACTAAGGCTGGGGGAAAACACGGAACATGGATTGTGACAGTAATATGCTCATCTGTACACAAACAGGCCTTTTTAAGCAGCTCAGTGGCCGTCTTAGTTATGCCTCCAGGCAGCTGTTTACTAGTCAGGCTAGTGCAGCTTCTGTCGACTTGAATGGAAAAAAGCTATGTCAGTGTGAAACCTATTAAATCAGACTGCAATAACATAGTATTTTTTACAAAATGGCAGTTTTAATGATCCACTCTTACGCTATATAATTCACAAAGAAAACAAAAATAACAACATGGTACCTTTGTGAACATGCAAAGACTGACACAGAAGAAAAGAACAATGTTGAATGCAGTTATTTTTATCTTATAAAATAAAAAGTATTCCCGTAGCTTTATAACAATAGGGTTTTACGACAGTGTTTTACTGCAATGTTACAAAATCTAAAATCTAAAATTAAATTGTAATATTTTAAGAATAAAGTCAAAATATATTGAGAATAAAGTCAAAATCATGATTAAAAGCCAAAATATTTCAAGAATAAAGTCAAATTTATGATTAAATGTTTCGAGAATAAAGTCAAAATTTTGAGAATAAAGTCTAAATGTTTCTAGAACAAATGTTTTGATTTTATTCTCAAAATGTCGACCTTATTCTTGAAACATTTTGAATTTATTCTCAAAATTGTAAAGAAAAAAGCTAAAATTTTGAAAAATAAATTAGTTATTTTTGTTATCTTTGTGCACAAAAAGTATTCTCCTTGTTTCACAACATTATGGTTGTACCACAGCGTTTTAGTGCCACGTTAAAAAATAATAAAAAATCTAAAATTATGAGATTAAAGTTATAGTAATATTCCGAGAATAAAGACAAAATTACGCGAATAAAGTCCAAATGTTTCGAGAATAAAGTCGAAATTTCGAGAATAAAGTCGAAATGTAAAAAAAAGTCAAAACATTTCGACTTTATTCTTGTAATTTTTATTTTATTTTAGAAATAGTCTTAAAAATAAAGTTGTTATTTTTGTTATCTTTGTGCACAAAAAATATTGTCGTCGCTCCATAACATTACGGTTGTACGACGACATTTTAGTGCCACGTTAAAAAATTAAAAAAATCTAAAATGACAAGATTAAAGTTGTAATATTATAAGAACAAAGTCGAAATTTAGGAGAATAAAGTCAAAATTACAAGAATAAAGTCGTAATGTTTCGAGTCAAAATATTTAGAGAATAAATTATGAGAATAAAATCGAAATGCTTTGAGAATAAAGGCGAAATTTTGAGAATAAAGTCGAAATGTTTTGACTTTATTCTCAAACTTTTGACTTTATTCTCGTAATTTTTATTTTATTCACGAAATATTTTGACTTTAAAAATAAAGTTGTTGTTTTTGTTATCTTTGTGCACAAAAAGTATTCTCGTAGCTTCATAACATTATGAGAATAAAGTCGAAATGTTTTGAAAAAAAAGTAAAAATGTTTCAACTTTATTCCCAAAACATATTGACTTTACTCTAATAATTTTGACTTTATTTAGACTTAAAAATAAAGTTATTACTTTTGCTATCTTTGTGCACAAAAAGTATTCTCGTAGCTTTATAACATTACCGTTGTACATAGAAGTTTAAGTGTCATGTAAAAAAAAAAAAATTGAGATTAAAGTTGTAATATTTCGAGAATAAAGTCAAAGTTACAAGAATAAAGTTGAAATGTTTCGAGAATAAAGTAAAAATTTTGAGAATAAAGTCTAAATCTTTTGATAATAAAGTAAAAATGTTTCGACTTTATTTTTGACATTTAAAAATGAAGTTGTTATTTTTGTTATCTTTGTGCACAAATAGTATTCTCATAGCTTCATGACATTATAGTTCGAACGACGACATTTTAGTGCCACTAACAAAATTGAAAAAATCTAAAATTACAAGGTGAAAAATATAGATTTTATTTTCTAAACATTTTGACTTTATTCTCGTTATTTTGACTTTATTCTTGCAATATTTCGACTTGATTCTCAAAACATTTAGACTTTATTCTCGTAATTTTGACTTTAGTCTTGAAACATTTCGACTTTATTCTCAAAATATTTAGCTTTTATTCTTGAAAAATTTAAATTTTATTCTCAGAATTTTGGCTTTATTCTTAAAATATTTAGCCTTTATTCTGAAAATATTTAAACTTTATTCTTGAAATTTTGACTTTTTTCTCGAAACATTTTGACTTTATTCTCAGAATTTTGACTTTATTCCCAAAATATTTGACTTTATTCTCAAAACATTTTGACTTTAATCTCATAATTTCGGCATATTCTCGAAATATTTTGACTTTATTCTTGAAACATTTCAACTTTATTCTCGTAATTCTGACTTTATTCTCAAAAAAATTTGATTTTATTCTCAAAATATTGGACTTTATTCTCGAAACATTTCAACTTTATTCTTGTAATATCAATTTTATTCTCAAAATATTTAGAATTCATTCTCGTAATTTTGACTTTACTCTCGAAACATTTAAACTTTATTCTTGCAATTTTGACTTTATTCTCAAAACATTTAAACTTTATTTTTGCAATTTTGACTTTATTCTCAAAACATTTAGACTTTATTCTCGTTATTTCGACTTAATCTCGTAATCTTACATTTTTTTTGTTTTTTAATGTGACACTAAAATGGCATTGTATGGTTTTACGGATTTGAAACGAAGGTTTTAAGAATTTGGTGGGAAATTAAAAACAGAATTTTAATATTTTGGGGTGAATGTGGTCCACCTGTTGACTAGACAAACTATATATAGTCAATCTGGATCTGGAAATAGATGTTACAGTCCACCTTACATTGTCTGGACTCTAGACCCTTATTTTCAAGGTGTGACTGACCGTCTGCTGTGGATCTGTACAGTTTTATCCCATATGCCACACATATTCTGTACTAACATGTTCGAGTGGCTCCACTCATGGGCCACACCAGAGAAAGCTGCCAATCACACTGCAGGCACTGCTTCATACACACATCAGTACGGCCCTCAAACACAGGAAAATAAAATCAACTCTCTCCGTTAATCCTGCCTTCAGGCATCCTTCGCTTTCTCTCTCTCTTGCTCAGCATCTTTGTCAATCTATTTTCACCAGAGCAGGAGAAGAGAGAGAAAGTAGGGGGTTAGAATGAGAGCCTGAGCAGAAAAAAATCCTCACCAGAGGCTTTTAAAGAAAAGAGGTATATGGAGAATGCTTTGAAGAGGTAGGAGAGCTTCATTTGCCATCTAAACATCTAAACAGATATGCTTCTGTTTAGAATCATGTGGAGCCCAGGCTTCGATCTACAGAGTTCAGGGGTGGCGAGAAGTTCAAGCAGGAAGGTGGTTCAGCATCTTTCAGAAACCTTAATCATACCCATAACACCCCAGGTAGAGATTCCCTTGAAAAACCTGAGGAAAACAAACAACAACTAAAACAAGCACAGCTATTTCTGTATTAGTGATTAAGATTGTTCTGTAAAAACTTTGTTTCGGCCTCAGACGGCACATCCACAGACTGCTTAATAACCCTCTGAGAACACTGAGAAAATGGCAAGAGCTTTCAGAAAAAAAATTACAATCTGATTTATGCCATTTCTGGGAATCAAAGAGCATAGATTTTTATCAATCTGCCAGGAACCAAAGTTGTGTTTACAAGTTCCCAAGCTGCAACAAAGAGGATTTCTGAGCAATAATTAGTGGCTGGATTTGCCAAAGTTTACAAGGTTTATGGCATCCAATCTTTCAATAAGTTTTGCTTGACACTCCTCCAAAAGATATCCATGATACACCTGTGTATTCCATTTTGTTCTCAGTGTTATATCACATTTCTTTGGAACCATTTTCCTAAAGACTAAAACATATACTATCATTCAAAAATCTGGGGTAAGTAAGATTTTGTTCTATACCATTCCAAATAGTCCAAGATGTTCTAAAGTATCCCAATTACCCTGATTCATTGGGAACAGCTGTTTTGATCAACTCAACAGGTGAAAAACAGAAGCTCTGCTGTTGGTTTGTGGACAGTCATTTCTAAATGTTTTGAAGTTCCAATGGCTACAGTACAAAGTATTAACACAAAATACAAGATGTTCCGCACTGTGAAAAATCTCAGAGGACGTGGTCGGAAGCCAAAAGTGACACCTGTGCTGGCCAGGAGGATAGTGAGAGAGGTAAAAAAGGATCACCACCAAGGCCATCCTGATGAATCTGGGCTCTGCTGGTGGCAACATCTCAAGGCAGACAGTCCAACGGACATTGCACACCGCTGAGTTCCACGGACGCAGAACAAATGAGGACAGATAAGGCACACAAAAGCCCGCTTGGCCTTTGCAAATGCTCATCTGGACAAAGAAGAAGACTTCTGGTCTTCTGTTTTATGGTCAGATGAAACAAAAATTGAATTGTTTGGCCACAACGATGTAGCCTTCATTTGGCGTAAAAAAGGAGAAGCCTTCAACCCTAAGAACACCATCCCCACTGTCAAACATGGTGGTGGGAACCTAATGTTTTACAACGACCCAAAACACACAGCAAAAGTGATGAAGAAATGGTTAGCAGACAAAAACGTTTTGCAATGGCCCAGCCAGAATCCTGACTCATATCCAATTGAGAATCTGTGGAGGGAGCTAAGGATCAGGGTGATGGCAAGGAGACCCTCCAACCTGAAAGAGTTGGAGCTCATCGCTAAAGATGAATGGGCAAAAATACCAGTGTAGACATGCAAAAAGCTGGCCAGCAATTATAGGAAGCGTTTGATTGCTGTAATAGCCAATAAAGGCTTTTCTATTGATTATTGAGAAGGGTATGAATAATTTTGGACATGCCACTTTTTGTTCAATGTAAATAAAATATATTTTTTTCCACAGTGATGCCTCTTGTACATCATCTTATTATTTTCTGAATAATATATAATAATATAATCTTAATTATATTTTGAAATGTAATTTATTCCTGTGATTTCAAAGCTTCATTTTTAGCATAATTACTCCAGTCACATGATCCTTCAGAAATCATTCTAATATTCTTATTTTGGCTAAAAAAATATTATTATTATTATGATGTTGAAAACAGCCGAGTAGAATTTTTTTCAGGTTTCTTTGATGAATAGAAAGTTCAGAAGAACAGCATTTCCCTGAAATAAATATTTTAGAACATTATAAATATATTTATCAATCTTTGATCAATTTAAAGCACCCTTGCTAAATACAAGTATCCAAAAAAAAAAAGCTTTGATCACAGGAAAAAATTATGTTTTAAAATATATTTTAATAGATAGCAGTTATTAGCAGTTAAAAATATTTCACAATATTACAGCTTTTGCTAATTTGGATAAAAAAAATGCAGGCTTGATGAGCAGAAGAGACGTCTTTAAAAAAACATTTAAAAACTTTCTGTCCAAAAATGTTTGACTGGTAGTATATATTTTTTGTACCATTATAAATGTATTTACTGTGACTTTTGATTAATTGAAAGTGCCCTTGCTGAATAAAAGGTTTACTGACAGCAAACCTTTGATTGGTAATGTATTGTAAAAGGTAAATGTGAGATATAAAATTGCAGATATGAGATATAAAGACACAGATGTGATGAATAAAGTCGTATTTGTGAGGAAAAATGTTGTATTTTGAGATTTTGAGAATTTTTCATATAATCCCCATAATTATCTTTCAAGCTTTTATACATTTTACATTTACTTTCTCTAAACTTGGCTTGGTCACATTAAATGGTCAGACAGTCACTTCCTGTCTAAGTGGGCGGTTTTTGGCAAAATAAAATTGCAATATGGACCAAAATTAGTCACAATCTGGCAACGCAAGTACATTCAAATTTGAATCTGCTTGTGAAACTGGGGGATGTTATTTTGTTTAAACAAATATTTCCCTTCAAATTTCTCAGCAAAATGTTAATCATGAGGAAACCCACTTCCATCTGTGAGAGTAGGCCAATGTCTGTACTATCCCCTCTCTCTTCCTCTCATCTGTTCATTGTAAGTGTGAGATGAGTTTCAACAGCTGTGTCTTTCCCGTCCCCCCTCTTCGACTCCTTTTCCACACCTCTATTCTCACCCCTTACTCCATTCTTTCTCCCTTACTCTTTCCTCTTCACATCTAGGCAGACAGGTTGGCGTCAAGAGGGTTGTCACACCACAGCACAGTCTATACACAACTAATCCTTCTCTCTTTCTCAGTCTCTCTATGGACGTGTTCATGGCTGGACGTCTGCACTGGGGCAGCAGCTGGAGGACTGATGGTTCTTGTGTTTGGGTTTAAACTGGACTGATCCACACACAGTATGTTGATATTGGATTTCACTCCCGCTAACGGCCAACAGGGTGTAAAGAGAGTACAAACAGTACAACACTGTGAGGCAAGACAGTTGCCAAAGGACCAAAAGAATCCCGTTCTTGTAAATCTGTCAGAATAAACACACAATTCGGATGACTGCGCATCACATAAACCTAATAGAAAAAACAGGCTACAATTTAATAATGTTAGTCAAAATTTCAAAGAAAACATTCTGAAAATAAGCCTTATGTTTATATATTTTTAAAATACACTACCAGTCAAAAGTTTTTGGGCTAGAAGATTTTTTTTTTTTTTAAGTTGTTCTGCTCACTAAGCCTGTATTTGATCCAAAATACAGCAAAAGCAGTAATTTTGTTAAATATTTTTACTATTTAAAACAACTGCTTTCTATTTGAATATATATTTTAAAATGTAATTTATTCCAATGATCAAAGCTTAATTTTCAGCGTCACACGATCCTTCAGAAATCATATTAATTCGAATTTGCTGTTTGCTATTATTATTATTATTATCAATATTTAAAACAGCTGAGTATTTTTTTTATCCTTTTTTCAGGGTTCTTTGATGAGTAGAAAAATCCAAAGATTTATCTGAAATAAAAAGCATTTATCTGAAATAAAAAGCTTTTGTAACATTATACACTATACCATTCTAAAGCTTGGAGTTAATATTTTATTTTATTTTATTTTATTTTATTTTATTTTATTTTATTTTATTTTATTTTATTTTTTTTATTTTATTTTATTTATTTATTTATTTATTTATTTTATTTTATTTTTGGGGGGAAGAAATTATCAAAATTAATACTTTTATTTAGCAAGGGTGCTTTAAATTAATCAAAAGTGATGATAAATACTGTTCTTCTGAACTTACTATTCATCAAAGAAACCTCAAAAAATTCTACTCAGCTGTTTTCAACATAATAATAATAATAGTAATAATAATAATAATAATAATAAATGTTTTTTGAGCAGCAAATAAGAAACTTAATGATTTCTGAAGGATCGTGCGACTGCAGTAATGATGCTAAAAATTCAGCTTTGAAATCACAAGAAAAAAATAAATTTTAAAATTAAAATAGAAAACTGTTATTTTAAATAGTAAAAATATTTCACAATTGTACTGTTTTTGCTGTACTTTTGGATCAAATAAATGCAGGCTTGGTGAGCAGAACATTAAAAATCTTACTGTTCAAAAACTTTTGACTGCTAGTGTTAAAAAAAAAAAAAGGTTTAAAGGTTTTTAAGTTAAGTAATTTAACCCCAGTAAGTTTAGATACTTTTAAGCTTAAAAAAAAAAAAAAAAAAAAAAAACATTTTCTAATGGGTTAAGAAAATACATTTAATTAAATTATTTTAAATACATTTAATGTAAGATCTTACATTAAAATGTGTCATACACACCCCCACACACATGATCATCACTAACTCAGCACTGCATCATGTCTGTCTGTGTCATCTGTATCATTAGCACCTTATTAACAGATTATGACGTACACACATAAACACCTGTTGTTCTTTACATACACTTAGACACACTACATATGCTTAAACATACACTGGCTAGCTCTGACGTACCCATCACTAACCGCTACACCTTCTTGTACACTCTCTCACACACACAGAGCAAGCAACAAAGATGTCAAATTAGAGGTTACTCTAAATAATACATAAAAATGTTCTTATTTTTTTCTTTAAACGATCTCAGCATTTTCTCTCAGAGGTCCTGACCTTGTGTGAGCTCTGCTAATGGTGCTAGCATTAATATTCATGTCCAACAGCTTGATGAAATGTACCTTTGCACCGTGAACAGGTGTGCATATGTGAATAGCTCATTTACAACTCATAATGGCTGTATGGGCAATTGTTCATGCAATGACAGTACTTTAATTTGTTTGAATTATTTGTCTCTCAGTGGAGAAAAAGAGAACACAGGCTCTGGGAGAAAAAAAAAACTGACTGAGATCTTGACAATTTATATCTATCCGTTTATTATAAAATGATAACCTTACAAAATATTGTTGATTGTAATATAATAATAATAATGATGGCATTATTCACAGTGCTTCATGCACTTCAACAATTAAATATTTTAAAAATCCCTCACACATTTGAAGTCAAAAGTTTACATACATCTTGCAGAATCTGCAAAATGTTAATTATTTTACCAAAATAAGAGGGATCATACAAAATGCATTTTTTTTTTAAATTTAGTACTGACCTGAATAACATATTTCACATGAAATGTGTTTAGTCCACAAGAGAAAAGAATAGTTGAATTTATAAAAAATGGCCCTGTTCTAAAGTTTACATACACTTGATCTTAATTCTGTGTTGTTACTTGAATAATCCACAGCTTTTTTTTTTTTTTTTTTAAGTGATAGTGAGTCCCTTATTTGTCCTGGACAGTTAAACTGTCTGCTGTTCTTTAGAAAAATCCTTCAGGTACCACAAATTCTTTTTTTATTTTTTTATTTTTTTATTTTTTCTCAGCATTTTTGTGTATTTGAACCCTTTCCAACAATGACTGTATGATTTTGAGATCCATCTTTTCACACTGAGGACAACTGAGGGACTCATATGCAACTATTACAGAAGGTTCAGTGCTCACTGATGCTCCAGAAGGAAACACAATGGATTAAAAACCGGGTTTTCAGATTTTGCCTAAATAAATATATTTTCTTTCAGAAGCTACAGAAGATACTTACATGTTTCCCAGAAGACTAAATAAGTTAAATTTACCCTGATTTTTAAATTCAAAATGTTTTCACCAGCGTTTGTCCTCAGTGTGAAAAGATGGATCTCAGAATCATACAGTCATTGTTAGAAAGGGTTCAAATACAGAAAAATGCTGAAAAAACAAAGAATTTGTTGGACCTGAAGGATTTTTTAGTGCAAAGTAATTTAACTCTTCCGGACAAACCAGAGACTTATTAACGACTATCACAAAACAAAACAAACAAACAAAAAACAGCTGTGGATCATTCAGGTAACAACACAGTATTAAGAATCAAGTGTATGCAAACTTTTGAATGGGGTCATTTTTATAAATTCAACTATTATTTTTTTCTTGTGGACTATATGTAAATGTCTTTTATGTGAAATATCTTATTCAAGTCAGTACTAAATAAAAAAAAATGCATTTTATATGATCCCTCTTTTTATTTTGCTAAAATAATTCACATTTTGCAGATTGTGCAAAGTGTATGTAAACTTTTGACTTCATTAAATATGTGAATGTTGCTAAAAAAAAAAATGAATGTACAGATGATATGTACTGTTAAAACTAGTCTTTTAATACAGCTCTACAAATAAGCCAACAGGAGGCCAAAAGAGGGAATGAGGCAGAGAAAAAGAAAGAGGCACGATGTGTAAAGATGGTGTCTGAGTAATCAGTGGTGTTAAGCTCCCCAGAAAAAGAGGCGTTAAGCTGGAGTACACACAGACACACATACAGAAAGAATTGGGGAAGTGTTTCACATGTAACATGAGTGCTGAGAGATTCTCATGAGCTGCTGTTTGTGAAAGATGAGCTGGGGGCCCAAAGACAGCTGGGAATGAGAGGAATTTCTATGCCAAAACCTCTTTGAAAATAAAGAGAGTTTATACCCAGATTTGTTGAAGTATACTGTATGTAACATGTTGGGGTGAAAGGGAGGTTATTTCATTTTAGACTAGTCATTTGCCCTGGCTACAGCTTTTGCAGACCAATATGTGAACCACTCACATATGTTCTGAGACCACCCTAAAAGGCAACCTGATCTCATGACGAAAACATATCTGTAGGAACTATCTTTTTCCGCCATGTACATTTTGTGACATATTCGATGTGAAATGTCCACTGGGTGGCGCTAAAGAGCATTCGTTTCTTTTCCCCCTGGAACAGATGAACCTACATATAGTAAGTTTTATGTGACGTTGGTTTTGTATGTGTCACTACAATTCTGACTTTATATGTCCACTGAGTGGCGCTGTAACGCTAATGCTCAGTGACGTTTCAAAATAATGTAACATCTGCACTACTCCTAACCCTACCACGGTATGATGAACAAAAGCAAATGTGATGTAAAAACACAATGGCAAGCATGCCGTTTTAGCTTGTTTTTTGATCTCTCATCTTTCAGCTCTTTCATCATGAGTCATGTTTTTATCACGGGATTTGTACCCAAGGATTCTGCATCCAAAGTCCAATTCAGTGCCGGCTGAGCTACCAAGCAAGCTTGTTATGTCCGGAAAGCGAAACATATGTAGCTGTAATCATAACGGTGTATGAAAACGATTACTAGTGCTCGCTTTTTTACCACCTCTAGTGTTAATTTCTATTGGAAGCGGCAGTGATATGTACTTATTCTTACTGTCACGATTCTGGTCTGTGTTTCTGTGTCTGTGTTTAAGGACTTTTATTTTGTAGTTTTTGTCTCTCATTGTTTACTGTCTCCCTGCCACTCTGCTCCCTTGTTTATCACCATGGACACTCATTTGACCACACCCACTTCCTCGTTAGTTACCACGGTTTCCAATTAGATCTCTCCCTCTGCCCTGTGTAATAATAGTCCTTGTGTTTTCTCTGTGCTTTGTCGGTTGTTGAATGTGTATGGTTGTCTCTTGCCCCTGTCTGTGTTCCTGTACCCTCTGGAGTTTATTGTTTCGTCATGGATTCCCAATAAACTACTGCATCTAGATCCTCATTCGCCTTGTCTCTTCCAGCAACGTTACACTTACGTTTTTTGCATCTTGCAAAAAAAGTTTCCGCAAGTACGTACAGGTTTCGTCATGAGATCAGGTAGCTAAAAGGAGGTTTTGGGGTCCTATTGTGGTTTGAGTCCACATACATTGTGAACATCAATGGCACTAAGGTCACTTGCAGCTGATTCACTGGATTTGATTCCTTATCCACCTTTTTCCTAATTAAGTGATAAGCGCCGCTATGATGGATTCTAACTTTCGTTTGGGTGCTCTCCATAAAAATCCATGTTACAGTAGGGTAAAAAGATCGACTGAACTAATTAAACTGAAACTTTATAAATATAACTAAATATAAAAATGTGCGCAGGGTTAAGCTGTGTGTTAATTTGACCAGAAACACCGGTGTTTCCTTTCCTTTATGAGGCGGACAACAGTGTTGTTTTTGACAACCATCTTAGATTTAGTCTTAGTCTTAGTCTTTTGGACTAAAATGCTTCTTAGTTTTAGTCAAATTTTAGTCACTTCTAAATGTGATAGTTTTAGTCCAATTTTAGTCGACGAAAAGTCAAAAAGGTTTTAGTCTAGTTTTAGTCAAAAAAAGGGGAAAAAATTGTCTTTTAACAAATTAATGTAGGTCAGTAAGTATTTTGCTGTTGGGTAGTGTCACTTATAAGTACTGAAAATAGCAGATCTATAGTTCAACACAATGTGAGCTTCCGGATCGACTATTTTCACCAATAATTACAATAATGAAGGAATGTTTTGGAACATAAAAGACAAAAAAGGATGGAATGCTAAAACGGCTTGCCATACTAGTATAGCAAAGAGTATTTAATGCTAAAACGGCTTGCCATACTAGTATAGCAAAGAGTATTTAATGCTAAAACGGCTTGCCATAGCGTCAGATACTGTTTAAGTTTTAATTGGCATGCACAATAAGCGGAAATGTCATGCATTTTAAACGTCTGACGGACCACCCACTAACATTTTCGTCTATTCTCGTCTCGTCAACGAAAACCCACACACGTCTCGTCATGTTTTAGTCATCAACGAGCCATTTTTATCTCGTCATCGTCTCGTTATCGTCATGAAAAAAAGTGGCGTCAACGAAATGATTTCGTCATCGTCATCATTGACGAAAACAACACTGGCGGACAAGACTTCTGCGTTCAGGAAAAAGGTGGATACAATATGTGAAAACACCCTTACTCGTGAAATGCCAACCAAAATGTTCAAAGCCACAGAAAGTTCTAAAAATACACTTAAAATGTGAGGGCAAAAATGTCCTTGTTGTGTCTCTGTTTTTAAAGGTTATGTAATGTTTCATATATTTCATAATATTCTATTCTAGGTCTGTTGTTGTGACCTGTTGCAGTCAGAAAATGACCGTGGTTGCACCATGTCATAGTGATGGTTATGTGGTTACTATGCTCATATACACACAATATACCACAATACCACTATATATTACCATGTTATAGCTGGACAGTTTTGTGGTATGATATTGTTTTGTTTTGGATTTGATTTTCAAGGTAACCTCCATAATGTATTCACAAAAATACATTAAATTGAAGCATTTGACATATGCTACACTCGTAATATTATAATATTTATGAGTTTGAATAAAATTTCCATCCATTTGGATTACAGTTGTAACATAAACTTACAAACAAAGCTTACAAATATGATTTCTGTAATAGTACTAATACAATCAAATCAGGTATATTTTCATCACCATCAAATTCCAATTGGTTTCGGTTTCATATATTAGCTAACTGAATATTGCTTGTCCCACAGGTAGTCGCATTTTAATAACCTTCATATTTTTTGACTGAATATATTTAATTATTTTCACAGTGAACAGATACTGCTCCTTCAGTAATTTGAATAAATGCTGTTTCTCACCGGTTTCTTTTATGAGTGACTCTGTTTAGTATTTATCAACTTGGTCTGTTCTAATAATTGATGGCATTACCTTCTTCTAACATAAAAGAAGGAAGTCACATAAATGTTTTAAAGGTACAAAAGCAAAACCAGCTGAGAAAAGATCAGAGAGAGAGAAAAAGGTCATGTGAAACTAGATTACAACATTAAGACTAACATTACAAGTGGAGTTCAGATAAAAATAAATTGAAAGTGTAGAAAATGGACCCTTTAAGCACTTTTCAATTAAATTGTGTCTTTTTGCTGAGATGTAATAAACACTAAAATGTCCATCCTTTATTGTCCCTGTTTGCTGTGATTGGTATTTCCTTATAGTGATCATTTAGCTGCATGTCACGCTAATGAATTAATGGTCTGGAGCACTTCTGAACCTCTCGTTGTGTGTCCACGAGTTAAACTGCTCTCTGCTCCCTCCATTAGTGGGATGAAGAGCCTTTAGACGGAGTATCTGATCCGTCTCTCCACTCCTCTACCTCCCTCATGGGGCCTATTAGCATTCCAATCCATTCCACTCCAGGGGTTTTCATTGGTGGAGGTTATTCATTTCTTTAATATGATTGGCTGTGGGGGGAAAGGGAGGGCAGGAAAGGAAACCAAGGCCTGTCAGAGTGATTAAATGCATAGCCCAACCATGACACCAGTGCTCTGATAAACCCTCACTTTCTCTGTCTTTCTTTCACTCCCTCTTACTAAAATCCAAAGCTATGTGACACAAAATGTTTGGAGGGTTTGTGTTCTCTCTCTCACTGTTAAGAGAAGAGGTGCAGCTCTCCAGTAAATGAGTGTTTTATGGGTCTTCAGGCAGGAGCTCAGTGTGTTTATGGACAACACACCTCCTTAACCAGCAGAGTTTAAGAGCGCTATTTACATAAAGCCCAGTGTGTGTATATGTGTGTGGTTCGTGTATAAATTATAATTAGTGTTCTGTAAAAAAAAAGAGGTTTAGGGAGCAGCAGCTTTTCAGGACCACATAGGGAATCATGGGAAATGAGGTAGCTTCTAAGAGAAAAACAACCTACTGTTTGACTCTTAAGTCAAAACAAACCTGTTACGCTGACAGATGCCACATCACTTGATAGATTAGAGATAAGATGTTTTTGTTTCCATTCAGGCGGACCAGATTCCGGAAAAGCATCAGTTTAAATTCCCAAAGCAAAAAACTGCTAAAACATTCCATCTTTCATTCTGTGCGAGCATGTTAGAGAGTTAGTAAACCATGTCGGAGTCTTAAGCGCATATGTTGGGTTATTGCTAGCAGATGCCCTTTATTTAAAACGAAGAGGAAATTGAGGTTACAATGAGGTTTTCCACAAGCTAGTCTGTACAGTCTTACATTTAGTACAAAAAAGTCCATGTCATGTTGTTCCAAATCTGGCTTAATTTTGTTGAACACAAAAATGTTTTGAAAAATATTAATGTGGAAAACAAAAGTAGATATTTAGAAGAATCACAATCAAGAATATGATTGGCTATGACTGTTTACAGTTGAGGTCAACATTTTACATTCCCCTTTTAGAATCTGCAAAATGTTCACAACAGAAAATAATAGCTGAATTTATAAAAATGACCCCGTTCAAAAGTTTACATCCCATTTACGTTAGTTAACTTCCAGAGCAAATATGTACAGATAATGTACTCACCCCCTTGTCATTCAAGATGTTCATTTTCTTTCTTCAGTAGATAATAAATTATGTTTTTTGAGGAAAACATTCCAGGAATTATCTTCATATAGTGTACTTCAATGGTGCCCCGAAGTTTGAACTTCAAAAATGCAGTTTAAACGCAGCATTAAAGGGCTCTAAATGATCTCAGCCAAGGAAGAAGCATCTGATCTAGCGGAACAATCTGTTAGTTTTCGAAACAAATGATCAATTACTGAATTGACCCGGATTAAGGTTAAAAACTATGTAAATTGTCTATTTGTTTAGAAAATAACAGATCGTTTCACTAGATTAAACCCTTCTTCCTCGGCTGGGATCGTTTAGAGCCCTTTAAAGCTGCGTTTAAACTGCATTTTGGAAGTTCAAACTTGGGGGCACCATACATATCCATTATATGGAGAGAAATCCTGAAAAGTTTTCCTTAAGAAACATAATTTCTTTATGACTGAAGAAAGAAAGACATGAACATTTTGTTTGACAAGGGTGTGAGTACATTATCTGTACATTTTCCAGCATTTTTGTGTATTTGAACCCTTTCCGACAATAACTGTATGATTTTGAGATCAATCTTTTCACACTGAGGGACTCAGTGTGATGCAACTATTACAGAAAGTTTACATGCTCACTGATGCTCAAGAAGGAAAAAAACATGCATTAAGAGCCGGGGGGTGAAAACTTTTGAACAGAATGGACGTGTACATTTTTCCTATTTTGCCTAAATATGACATATTTTTCATTTAGTACTGCCCTACAGAAGATAGTTACATGTTTCCCAGAAGACAAATTAAGCTACATTTACCTGATCTTTGAATTCAAAAAAGTTTTCATCAGTCTAAATGAACAATATAATGGCATTAATGGGAAGAAAAGTAAGTAAAGCAAGTAAACGACCCACACACTTCAATATAACCATTTTGTTAAGTCAAAACATGATCTGTGGGATTTTTTAGTAAGAAATCAGCTTAAAAGTAAATCTCCATGTCTGTGACCAATATTTGCAGAGCTTTGATGACTGACGATCTGAAAAAAAAAAAAAAATCAAAAATAATTAAAAGTAAACTAAAGGAATAGCTGAACATAAGTTTACAAATCAAATATATTGTTTAAATTGTTACTGCCTTGAGTTATTATTTTGGAATAAATGTAAAATGCTTTAAAACACAAACTTGATGAGATTCATACTTGGCTTTAATAAATAGAACATTGTGAACAAGAACGTTGTGATTTTGTTTAGCTCTAAGTGTCATTACATAAATATACACATGTGTTAAATAACCTCACTTACTCAAAAACAAGTGTTAAAAATAAACATAGAGAGGGAGACAGACCACTAGAAAAAAGTAAAAGCATTACAGTGAGACAAAGAGAGAGATAGACAGACAGGAAAAGAGAGAGAGACCTGCGCCGGGATGTGTTTTTTCACTTCGTCCCACATGACTACCCTCCTCATCAGTGGTGTAGTGGTAAAGGAATAGCCTCTTGCTGCTCACCTCATTACCGTCTGTACACACGACACAGACTCACTTCTCCCTCTCTCTCCTCCCTCAGGGTGGATGCTTAAATGACAGCTATTAGCCAAACACAGGGCTATTTGTTTTCATATTTCCTGGCCCTGTGCTATCTGACATGATTCTATTTGTGCCTGCAGTGTTACACTGCGTGTGTGATGACTGATGGGGCGCCAGGCAGAGCTGGTTTTGCTTGGCTGCTAAACTGGGGCATTCGTGGAGGTGGAGGGGCACAGGACACTGATATAACTCATCCATCATATGGAGAGATGGCGAGAGAGACAATTTATACATTCCATTTTCAGGAAATATTGTCATTTGTATAGGCAAACTAATAAAACTCTTTGATTTGATTTTGAATCTAGTGAGAGAGACAGAAAGAGATCCATCCTGATGCCAAAAAGACACTCATATGCACGGTAGACACTGACTTCCTCCTCAACATTCAGATAAGTAGTCTAACAATATGAAACTGTATTTTCATTACAATATCATTAACTAAGTATATACTACTGTTCAATAGTTTGGGGTCAGCAAGATTTTTTTTAAAGAACAAAAATATGTCATGGGTAATATCATATTAGATATTAAGATGGCTTGAGAAAGTTAACTTACTGATCTACTATTTAAGCTTGTTATTATTATTCTTCTTAGAAAAATTCTAACACCTGTCTCCTCCTAAAGCTTTTAAAGCTACAACCACCAAACTCAGGTCTGATCTTTATACTGGACTGACTCTGTGAGCTGTAACTTTTCCGACTTAACAAAACCACTAAAAACCCATAGAGTTTCATTGAGGGGGTGAAAACTTTTGAAGGGGGTGAAAGGTGCCTATTGCTTTAGCAAAGCTTGACAACTCCTACTTGAAAAACAGCTAGAACCAGTCTGAGCTGATTGGCTGGTCTCCCAGGCTGGTTTTAAAATGGTTTTGGACACTTTTTATCTGGTCTGGCTGTTCTTAAATGGTCACGCTGGGAGACCAGCTAAAATACCAACCAGCTATTTTCTGCTTAAACCATCTAAGAATAAATAACCAAGCCGTTTTTTTTTTTAACTGAAACAACTGGTTCCCTGCTGAAAAAAAGCTTTTTGCTAAATCAGCAGTTTTTTCACTGAATGTGAATCTACTAAATTATTAAGTTTGACATGTTTTTAGATTTTGTTCACTAATGTAAACAATGTGTTAAATGGTAAAACATACTATCTAGATAAATGCTAATCATTATAGAAACATTAAGCTTTTTTTACAGAAACAACTGGCAAGTTTTTTTTTTTTTTTTTTTTTTTGCTAAATCAGCTGGTTTCAGTTGGTTATTTGGCTGGACTTTTGGTTAATCAGCTGGTTTTAGCTGGTTTTCACTGATTTTTAGTTGGATTTTCACTGAGTCTGACGGTTTTCGCTTGTTTTAAGCTGTTTTTTAGCTGGATTTTGTTCATGTTAGCAATACGGTAAATCCTGTTAAAAGAACACTCCACCTTTTTTTGGAAATAGGCTCATTTTCCAACTCCCCCCGAGTTAATAAGTTGAGTTTTACCGTTTTGAAATCCATTCAGCTGTTCTCCTGTTCTGGCGATATCACTTTTAGCATAGCTTAGCATAGATCATTGAATCCTATTAGACCAATAGCATCGCGTTCAAAAATGACCAACGAGTTTCGATATTTCTCCTATTTAAAACTTGACTCTTCTGTAGTTATATCGTGTACTAAGACCGGTGGAAATGCAAAGCTTCAATTTTCTAGGCTGATAAGATTAGGAACTACACTCCCATTCCGGCGTAATAGTCAAGGAAGTTTGCTGCCGTAATATGGCCGAAGCAGGAGCAGTAATACCACGCAGCACATGTGCAAATGCTAAACTAGCTGGGAACTCATTTCTGATAATACTCCGCCTGCTTCGGCCATATTACGGCAGCAAACTTCCTTGACTATTACGCCGGAATGGGAGTGTAGTTCCTAATCTTATCAGCCTAGAAACTCGCAGCTTTGCATTTCCACCGGTCTTAGTACACGATATAACTACAGAAGAGTCAAGTTTTAAATACAACAAATATGGAAACTCGTTGGTCATTTTTGAATGCGATGCTATAGGTCTAATAGGATTCAATGATCTATGCTAAGCTATGCTAAAAGTGATATCGCCAGAACAGGAGAACGACTGAATGGATTTCAAAACGGTAAAAATCAACTTATTAACTCGGGGGGAGTTGGAGAATGAGCCTATTTCCAAAAAAAGTGGAGTGTTCCTTTAAAACATATGCCAACAACATGTTAATCATGCTAAAACATGCGACATTCTAATATTGTTAGAAACATCATAAACATTATAATCATGCTAGACACATGCTAGAAACATGTTAGCATCATGCTAAAATGCTAGAAACATGTTACCGTGTTAATCATGCTAAAAGAATGCTAATCATAATAAAACATGCTAACAACATGCTAACAACTTGCTAATTATCCTAAAATTATGCTAACAACATGCTAACAAAATAGCCACATCTCTCTAATCCATCTCTAAAGTTTCAAACTTCAAGCTTTTACAATTGCTTCAAACTTTCAGGCTAGGCTTTCTGAAGCCAACGTTAAAGTTTGTTTTCAAACTACTCTTCTAGTTTTATTTTATTATCATTGGCTTTATATTAATAGTTCAAAACAATTAATATACATTTATATAATTATGGAGAGAAAAGTTGCCAAAGCCCATTTTCACTTACAAACAGCACTTGGAAAATGTTCATTTTGACCACTGTTTGGAAAGTACATTTACACTTCTCACAGGAAAAAAACCCATACAATTTGAATGAACATGTTAAGTAAAATGATCCAGTGTACAGTAAACAGCAGAGCTTCCCTGAGTAACGTCTGACCTCTGTAACACTCTCAGGGGTCACATGACTAATGTAGCTGTCATTTCATGCTTTCTAAACTCAAGTAGGTGTGCCTTATGAGCGTAATCAGAGCTGCAACATTAAACAGAAGCCTGAATAAGGAGCAGTCAAGTTTATTACATCAGTCAGAATGAGAGTGAGAGAGACAGATGGGCCACCAGAGGCTACCACACACTTTCTCACTCTATCTCTCTCTCTTTAGCTTCCCACCCCTCTCTTTCATTCTGTTTATGCTTTTTTCTTACATCACACTCCACCCTTGTCATGTAAGTGTATGTGGGCCAGTAGGTGCATGTGTAGGGTAATGTACAGGGCACTTGTGTTAAAATTAATTCAGTTTTATCAGTATGCAATATGTGATGTAATGACCAACTCTCAACCTGAATTTTGTCATATTACACAAAAGTATTACAATTTTATTTAAAGGTGTATTTAAGATATATAAAATGTTAAAAAAAATAGCCTTAGCAAGTAAAAGGAATCTGACATTTGTATTATGAAAATGATAATGTATTCGGAAACAGAAATGAATGAAGTAAATAAAGATAATTAAAAAGACAAAACCTCACCGCTGTTCATGAAAGGATGCTCTCCATCAACGCCACCAGACAGTGAATTAAAAAACAGCGGAGAATGAATGAGAAACTGCTTTGACAGAAATGAAAGGAACAGGAGGACTAAAGAAAAACAGACAATATTCTTATGATAGAGTAAACTACAAACAAACACAATGGCACAATATGCTCTACAAAACACAATTAAATCTGAGGTAAACAGCACACCTGACAGAAATTATCCCTTCCCCCTGACAGATCTCCAACCCAGGCTCATTGCAAAATTATATTATGTTGCTCCTTGCATATTTTGTGACATTTTTAAAGTGAAATGTCCAGTGGTGCCAAAAGTGTTGAATTAATAATCTGAAAGAGATAAATGTGAAACTGGCTGCATTTTATTACATTAGTTGCACAGTTCAGAAACACAATGTCCAGTGCCACTAAAAGGTTGAACATGATGTACTACCTACACTAAACACAAATGTGAGATAAAAAACAACAACAAACATTCGATGAACTAAAAATGCCAGTTTAGCTGGCTTCTACATGTCTTTAAGCCTTTTATCAGGTGCACTACCAAGCATGTTTACTGTCAGAAAAGCCATACATATGGAGCTATTAATGTGATGCAAATGTCAAAATGCTTACAAATCATGCACTATGGCAAAAGTGTTTTGAGGACACAGCACAAATATTGGTCAAGGTGATTAACTGACAGAATTTTCATTTTTGAGAGAAACAAAGTGAAATGTTCAGTCATGCTAAAAGGATATTTAGTTTTATCTGAAACAGACGAATATGAAACTATTTAGAGTGCCGCTAAAAGGTTAATGCTCTATTGCATTTGAAAAATAATAAACTACCTACACTAAACACAACTGATAGTGTTAACAAAAGCAAATGAGAGAAAAAAAAACATATTTCCTTAAGCAACAATGCCATTTTAGAATGCTTCTACAATTTTTTGAGCTCTTTTACCAGGTGCGCTACCGAGCATGTCAGAAAAAAACATACTTATGGAACTAATTATGCAATACAAATGTCAAAATGTATAAGTTTACAAACTTAAAAATTGTGCACTACGGCACCACAGAAAAATAAATGTTTAATAATCATTCATTTGTAATCATTATTGTGGGAAAAGGAATTAAAAACACTTTTAAAGGGACTGTACACCCAAAAATTAAAATTAAATTCTGTCATCATTTACTCATTTATGCAGGTTTGGAACAAGGTGAGTAAATGATGATAGATTTTTTTATTTATTTATTTATTTCATTTTTGACAGAAACAAAGTGAAATGTCCAGTCACAATAAAAGTGTATTTCGTTTTATCTGAAACAGATGAATGTGAAACCAGCAACATTTTATTACATTAGTTGTACATATAATGTCAGTTCAGAAATGTAATGTTCGGTGAGGTTAGTAAGGTTAATGCTCTATTGCATTTGAAAATAATGTACTACTTAAACTAAACGCAACTGATAGTGAATGTGGTAAAAAAAAAAACATTTCCTGAAGCAACAATGCCATTTTAGCTTGCTTGTACAATTTGTTGAGCACTTTTACCAGGTGTGTTACCGAGCATGTTTACCATGTCAGAAAAAACCATATACATGGAGCTAATTATGTAATGCAAATATCAAAATGTATAATGTATAATGAATGGCAAAAGTGTTTTGAGGAAACCGCACAAAAATACATGTTTAATAATCAATCATTTGTAATCATTTTTGTGGGAAAAGGAATTATAGCTGCCATTGTGTATTCCTTTTAAAGGGATAGTACACCCAAAAAATTATACATCTGAAAATAATGTACTACCTACACTAAACACAGCTGATAGTGCTAACAAAAGCAAATGTGAGGGAAAAAACATATTTCCTGTAGCAACAATGCCATTTTAGCTTGCTTCTACACGTCTTTGAGCTTTATCAGGTGTGCTAGTGAGCATGTTTACTATGTCAGAAAAGTCATATGGAGCTAATTTTGTGATGCAAATGTATGAGTTTACAAACTTATAAATCATGCACTATGGCAAAAGTGTTTTGAGGACACCGTACAAAAATAAATCTTTAATAATCAATAATTTGTAATCATGTTTGTGGGAAAAGGAATTACAGCTGGCATTTTACTGCCACTAGTGTACATTTCAGCTGGAAACTGCAGTGAATTATATGTATAGGTATGTTATTGGAGTTTTGCAAAAATATAGGAGTGTGTTTTTTCCAATGGGACTATGTTGCAGATCTCATTGAAATTGTGAGATATCAAATCTTTCTGTGACCGCAGGATATGCTCTCTATCTGTCAGTCATTTTATGGTTGTGTTTGATTTTTTTTAGAAAGTTAGACGACTAACATCACTAAAAGCACTTTTAAAAAGGAGAGTACACCCAAAAATGAAGTTTCTGTCATTATTTACTTATTTGTGCTGGTTTGGAACAACTTGAATGTGAGTAAATGATGACAGAATTTTCAATTTTGGGTGAAACATGCCTTTTAGTAAGATGACAACATGTTAAAATAGCAGTATAAGCAAATGCACAACACATAACAACATGCCTCAGTGTGTGTTTGTGCATGTAAGCGTGTGACTGCATCAACCAATTATGTTCAAACTGACATAAATGGGTGTAAACCAAGACTATTTATTTATTTAGTGCACATTAGTTACAGACTGAAATGACCCAGTGTTATGAAACAGCATTTGACTCACATGAATTATCAAACACAACTGAAATTCTGTTTCATCACCCATAAAACCAGTTTGAGAAGCTCATGAAATCTGTGCCAATCTACGTGTCCGCACACGCACACAATTGATTGGGAATGTTGATTAAAGAGCAAAGATAAACACACACTTGCTACTCACGCTTCAGAGTCATTAGTATTCAGGTCTAACCATCTACTCCCCAGTGGATGTCTCAGCAATGGCTGCAGGTAACAGTTTTATGAAAGCGAAGGATGAGAGAGGTAGAGAGAGAGGGAGGGAGAGAGCGAAATGCTTGCCTCTTTTTCTCAGAGAGAGAGAACAGATTAATCCTGTGATTTCAGCTGCCTGTATCTGCTCAATAGGGGAAATTACGGCTGGCACAAGGCTCCATTTTCATTAGAGTCCAGACTACATATATATTCAAGCTCTAATTGAGGCCAGGGCCCTCCTGCTCTGTAATCGGGCCCTCTATAACTGTCTGTTTAGTGCTTTTTGCTCCTTTCCCTGCGTTTTAATGATTTCTGTGTGTAGCGGCCCATGGCTGTTTAACGGATCACTTCCTGCTCGGCTTGTCTGTTCGTTCCAAACAAAGTTCGGTGGAATGGAGACGATTCATCACTTTTGGATTCGCCTTTGAGAGATCGAAAAAAGAAAAGACAAGGAAAGAGAACGCGGATAGCTTGCACATCTCCCATATGCCAGATTTAAAGGGATAGTTCACCCAAAAATGAAAATTTGATGTTTATCTGCTTACCCCCAATGCATCCAAGATGTAGGTGACTTTGTTTCCTCAGAAAAACACAAACGAAGATTTTTAATGAAAACCGGTGCAGTCTGCCAGCCTTATCATGGACGTGGATGGGCACCAAACCTTTAAAAGTAAACAAAAACATGCACAGACAAATCCAAATTACACCCTGCGACTCGTGACGATACATTGATGTCCTAAGACACGAAACGATCGGTTTTTCTGAGAAACTGAACAGTATTTATATCATTTTTTACCTTTGATACACAGCCACGTCCATCTGTCATGAGCACGAGTTTGGCATCAGTCACGTCACATGTGCACGCGCTCTAGCGTAGAATACGCAAATACCGTAAGCGATCTGTTGCATGTATACGACACTCATTGTTTACACAGTGCACAGAGATTGTGGGTATAGCAGCTGTTCAAAATGGTAATTACTTGTGCGTATCCTGATTGTTTAAACCGATTTAAAGCTAAAAGATTATGTTTGCTTGCGCAAACTCATCCGGGACTTTTCACTCATTTCCCATTACGGTGTTTGCGTATTCTACGACAGAGCGCGTACACATGTGACGTGACTGATGCCAAACTCGTGATCATAACAGATGGACGTGGCTGTGTATCAAAGGTAAAAAATGATATAAATACTGTTCAGTTTCTCGCAAAAACTGATCGTTTCGTGTCTTAAGACATCAATGTATCGTCACGAGTCGCAGGGTGTAATTTGGATTTGTCTGTGCATGTTTTTGTTTACTTTTAAAGGTTTGGTGCCCATCCACGTCCATGATAAGGCTGGCAGACTGCACCGGTTTTCATTAAAAATCTTCGTTTGTGTTTTTCTGAGAAAACAAAGTCACCTACATCTTGGATGCATTGGGGGTAAGCAGATAAACATCAAATTTTCATTTTTGGGTGAACTATCCCTTTAATGAGTAATGTTTAGCGGAATGGGAGAAATGCATGCTGGGAGTGTTTGTGTGCTTCCAAGACCATGTGTGGATGTCAAAATGATTAGTTCTAGTTAAGCTAAAGACTCAACGTACACAAATAGCACATGTCACATATACACACTGTACAGAAATAACAAGGAAGAGCTGAAAACCAAGCAAAGCTGTAAATAGACGTCACAGGAACTCATGAAGCGAATCTCCCAGACTCCCCAGTGCATTTCACTACAGCTCCAGTGTGTGTGTGTGTGTGTGTGTAGGTCTGAATGCTGTGGTCATGGTTTAGGCTGCTGCTGCTGAACTGTGGAACTTGTGTTTGGAGCTTGGGGGTTTAGTTGGTTATGAGTAGGCCATACCACCAAAACCCCTTTGATTTTATATCACATTACTGAATACACTTTTTTTTTGAAAGACATCTCTTATGTTTACCCAAACTACATTTATTTGATCAGAAATACAGTTAAAAAAAAGTAATATTGTGAAATATTAACATTTTAAAGGGGTCATGAACTGCTTTTTTATGTTTTTTGTACTGTTCTCTAAGGTCCATTTATAATGTTATCAAGGTTTTTAGAAAGAAAAAAAACATAATTATGAAATAATAGTCTATTTTCTGTCCTGTTTTCACACCCCTCATTAGAATGCTCTGTTTGAATAGGTGTGGCAGATTGTAAACTTAGAAGTAAACGCCAACTATATAATTGGCTATAATTGGCTAACAGTTGTGTATGTTTGACAGCCTACATCCTTCATAGATGGACTCATAAATACTCAGTAGATATCGAATGATCTGTAATAACAGACAAAGCAATATTGACCACATATTGAAAACTGTTACTTACGCTTGTGTGCAGAGGTGGAAAGTAACGAATTACATTTACTCGCGTTACTGTAATTGAGTAGGTGTACTTCTACTTTTAAAATAATTTTTAAATTTTGTAATTTTACTTTTACTTAAGTACGTTTTGATTTAAGTATTGTACTTAACTACTTTTGAAATATTATCCGCTACTGAGTAAAAATAAATAAATAAAAAAATAATAATAAAATAAATTAATTAAAAAAAAAATGTGTGGAGGGAAGGAGGGGATCGCATACCGGAAACTACTGATTTCTTGGTGAGCGGGAGAACAAACGCAGTGCAACTCAAGAAAGATGGAGACGGACAAGGCACAGTTTTGCAGAGTTAGATCTCTCGGCTGCGTGGATGAAGCAAACCGTCGCGCTAATGTAAAGGTAATGTAAATGTACAGTCGTGGCCAAAAGTTTTGAGAATTACATAAATATTGGAAATTGGAAAAGTTGCTGCTTAAGTTTTTATAATAGCATTTGCATATACTCCAGAATGTTATGAAGAGTGATCAGATGAATTGCATAGTCCTTCTTTGCCATGAAAATTAACTTAATCCCGAAAAAACTTTCCACTGCATTTCATTGCTGTCATTAAAGGACCTGCTGAGATCATTTCAGTAACCGTTTTGTTAACTCAGGTGAGAATGTTGATGACCACAAGGCTGGAGATCATTATGTCAGGCTGATTTGGTTAGAATGGCAGACTTGACATGTTAAAAGGAGGGTGATGCTTGAAATCATTGTTCTTCCATTGTTAACCATGGTGATATTTTTCTTACAAAAGCGAATCGATTCACTACAGGAGACCTTTATTCACCTACCAGAGCCATGTGAGAATTTTTTTTTATTTTGGATGGATGCATTTTATTGGTCTTGTTTTGGAATCTTGAAGAGAAACACCCACCCACTGCCATGATAATGCTTGAGAGAGCCAGAATTTTTTTTTAAACATAACTTCGATTGAATTAGTCTGAAAGAAGGTAGTTATATACACCAAGGATGCCTGAAGGGTGAGTAAATAATAGGCAAATTTTTATTTTGGGGTGAACTAAAACTTTACGAAATTTGCTTCACATTATAGTAAGGTTTTGCTACATTATGTTAGCAACAATGCATTCAAAACACTGTAACTAATATCATAAAAAAGATAGTTTAGAATCAAAATTCTGAGTGACTAACAATCAAAAACATTTAAAACGACATTATCCTTACATAACTGAATTGTTTTAGAAAAAAAAAGTTTTAGAATGTGTTTCATTCAAATTAAATTAGTTTCATTGGGCCAAGATAATTTAGTTAAATTGGGTTAAATTAGTGTACTGTAGTAAGTAGTTTAAATCCAAGTCATTAGGCTCATTTTAAAGGTTTATTTAATTATTTTACATTCTTCCAACTTTATTAAGCATTATACTAGCAACAGCACACAATACAAGCTATGTGTGTTTTTTTATTACATATATTGCAAAGCAAGAAGAAACATTTACTCTCCTTGCCCCCACCCCCAAAAAATATTCTGGCAATGAAGAATTTTATTTGTGTAGTGGCAAAACAAAATAATTAAGTAACTGTAGATTGAGCATGATGAAATTAAGTTATGAAATTAAGATGTTGCTTTAGTTCACTTTTTAATGAAGTAAACTGAAAAAGCAGTAGGCTAACATTTTTTGGAAGCATTATAAAATCACAGAGAACCCACAGGAGGGTTGTGGGAGATGTAGTTTTTAGGCTCAAGTGAAGCGAGAGCTGAGCTGAAACAGGAGGGAAAAGATAAGAACAGCAACGTCTGCAGAGGAACAACGAAGAGGAGAGATGTGTCATAAATTGTCTGTGGCCATAACAGATCCAATCTGGCCAAAGATGCAAACCATACACCAGCCTGGGCACAGTGGGATGCAGCTTCACACACACACACACACACACACACACACACACACACACACACACACACACACATGTTGGGTTTACATGTTTTATGGGGACATTCCATAGGCGTAATGGTTTTTATACTGTACAAACCGTACTTTCTATTGCCCTACACCTACCCTACACCTAAACCTAGCCCTCACAGGAGATTGTGCACACTTTTACTTCATCAAAAAAACTCATTGTGCATGATTTATAAGCCTGTTTCCTCATGGGGACCTGAGAAATGTCCCCACAAGGTCAAAATCTACTGGTATTCCTATCCTTGTGGGGACATTTGGTCCCCACAACGTGATGCATACCAGGTACACACACACACACACACACACACACACACACACACACACACAAACATCCCTCACACAGAGAGCACCTTAACACAAAAAAAGCATACATTTGCAAAGCAGGAAGTTAGGAAATGTCCATCTTGGCATGGAATTGTGTGACTTGGATAGTTTCTCGACTGACTGTATTGCGTTTTCTCATTTCAGCTCTCATTAACTGCTGGTGTCGTATCAGATGAGATCTGTTTACTCTAATCAGAGCTGAGGTTCAGCCCTATTACTCACTGAAATCAAATCAGCCTGTAAACACAGCAGTACAGTACCTCATAAATGGCAGTGTGTTTAATTATGTTACTTTGTTTGTGAACGTACAGATGCTGTCTCAACTTTCATGCAGCCACATATGGCGTTGATTAATTAATCTCTCCCTCTCCCGTTCTCTGTAATTTCCTCATTCTTCCTGTGCTTAACACCTGTCAGGAGAATCTGAACCCTCATCTGACAACTTAGATACAAGATGGCACATGGACACGAACTGCACCCTTGCCGAGCATGAGCAAAGTCGGACAAGCGCGCAAACAAACATACTGTGTGTTCGCGTTTTTTGCCAGAACAGGTTTTTCCGAGTATCTTTTCGAAGTCTGAGTGCAGAAATGCAGAATAAACAAAACTACAACAGATGTCCAGCGCAAAGAAAGA
>NC_133381.1:24125076-24257576 GCF_049309525.1 Garra rufa
TGGGCATACTCTGCCCAGCCCAGGAACTGGTTCCAGGAGTTCTGGTGGTTGTGGCAGAAGGTCCGAGGAACCGCCCCCACTTCCTGGATTTTCCTCTCCGTCTGGCCATTGGACTGCGGATGATAGCCAGAGGAGAGGCTGACGGTCACACCTAGGAGACGGAAGAAGGATTTCCATAGACGGGAGATAAACTGAGGACCGCGGTCCGATACAATATCCTCAGGTATTCCATACTGACGGAAGACGTGATTGAACAGGAGTTGGGCTGCTTCAAAGGCAGTGGGTAGTCCTTTCAGGGGCAGTAACTTGCAGAACTTGGAGAATCGATCCACTATGACAAAGATGCAGGTGTTTTCATCCGATGCTGGTAAGTCCGTCATAAAATCCACTCCCAGGTGTGACCAGGGGCGGTTCGGGATTGGCAAGGGATGGAGTTTACCTGCGGGCAAATGCCTGGGACTTTTGGACATGGCACACTCCTTGCACCCCTGGATGAACCGCTGCACATCCCTTGCCATCCCAGGCCACCAGAAGCGCTCGGATAGCAGCGAGAGGGTGTTGTTGGTCCCGGGATGTCCAGTGCCCAGGGAAGTGTGGATGGAGCGAATGAGATCTACCCGTTGTGTCCTAGGAATGTAACGTCGATCAGGAGGCAGCCCGGCGGAGGGCGAGGAGCAGGAGTAGCGACACTAGGGGGAGCAGACCATTCGATGGGGTTGATGAAGATGTCTTGTGGGAGGATATTGCTGGGAGGTTCAGTGGAATCAGTGGAGTCGTGGATTCTAGACAGGGCATCTGCTCTTATATTTTTTGGACCGGGACGATAGGAGATGGAGAAGTGGAACCTTGAAAAGAACAGTGCCCACCTGGCCTGACGTGGGCACAGCCTTTTTGCATCACGGAGGTATTGGAGGTTTTTATGATCTGTGAGTACCAGGAAAGGATGATTGGCTCCCTCCAACCAGTGTCGCCACTCCTCCAGGGCGAGCTTGATGGCGAGAAGTTCCCGGTTGCCGATGTCATAGTTCTTCTCCGCCGGGCTGAACTTCCGGGAGAAGTAGGCACATGGATGGAGTAAACGTGGAGTTCCGTGATGTTGGGAGAGAACCGCTCCGACTCCCGAGGTAGATGCATCCACCTCCACCACGAAAGGAAGGTCTGGATCTGGATGGCGCAGAATAGGAGTCTGGGTGAAGGCGTCCTTGAGGGATTGGAAGGCTGCGGCGGCTTCGGGGTTCCAGGTAAGTTTAGTTGGTTTTCCTTTGAGTAGGTTGGTTAATGGAGTTGTGATGATACTATAACCTTGAATGAAACGGCGGTAGAAATTAGCAAAACCGAGGAATCTCTGGAGTTCTTTGACAGAAGAGGGTTTAGGCCAGGACATGACAGATGACACCTTCCTCTCGTCCATACGAATACCCTCACGGTCGATGATGTATCCCAGGAATTGAACGGATGGAAGGTGGAATGAACATTTTTCTGCTTTCAAGAAGAGTTGGTGTTCCCTGAGTTTCTGGAGGACCTCCGCAACGTGGTGGATGTGTTCAGTCTCACTCCGGGAGTAGATGAGGATATCGTCAATGTAGACAATTACTGACCGATGGAGAAACTCCCGGAGGACTTCATGCATGAAGTTTTGGAATACGGAAGGGGCGTTGACCAGGCCATAGGGCATGACGCAATACTCATAGTGGCCTGTAGGGGTCACGAAGGCCGTCTTCCACTCATCCCCCTTCCGTATTCTCACCAGATTGTAAGCGCTGCGGAGGTCCAATTTCGTGAAGATGGTGGCTGACCGGAGTTGTTCGAGGGCCGCTGGGACGAGAGGAAGGGGATATTTGAACTTGACTGTGGCTTGATTCAGGATGCGGTAGTCAATACACGGCCGCAGCCCTCCATCCTTTTTCGCCACGAAAAAGAAGCTGGATGCAGCGGGAGAAGTGGAGGGACGAATGTATCCTTGCTGGAGAGCCTCGTGAATATACTCCTCCATGGCCTTAGTCTCCGGAAGTGACAACGGGTAGATCCTTCCTCTGGGCAAAGGAGCATCAGGAATCAGGTCTATGGCGCAGTCCCATGGCCGATGGGGAGGTAGCTGGGAAGCTCTCTTGGGGCAGAAGACGTCCTGGAAAGAGGAGTAGGTATCCGGAACCTCGGTGGATCGTTGCTCCAAAGGGCTCTCGATGGATGTGGCGCAGACAGGAATGGGTCTTGGTATAGGGCGTGGAGCTTCTGGAAAGCACTCTGGAAAACAGTCATGACCCCACCGGATTACCTCTCCATTGCCCCAAGAGATGATGGGATTGTGCTTCACCAGCCACGGGCGCCCCAAGATGATGTCCATGGTGGCCCCCTCCAGAACCAGAAGTTGGATGAATTCTTGGTGAAGAGCTCCTATCTGAAGGTGGATGGGTTGGCATTTACGATGGATACGGGGTCGTGCTGTGATGGAACGTGTTATGGGCTGAATCTGGTAGACGCTCGACGAAGCTTCGGTTCGGAGCTGTAACTGGCGACAGAGGCTCCCCGAGATGAAGTTCCCCGCTGACCCGGAGTCGATGAGAGCGTGGGCTATGACAGAAGATGTGGAGGTGGTTAACTGAACACATGTAGACAGAGGATACATCTTTTCAACTTCGGATTGGATGACACTCACCGCGGTAGGAACAGGACGAAGGGGGCATTTCATCCGAACATGCCCACTGGCTCCACAATAGAGACACAGACCCCGGGTCAGCCTTCTCTGTCGCTCAGCGGATGATAGTCTACCAGATTCAAGTATCATCGGCTCTGGTTCTGGAGGGCTGGCGGTCTCCACTGGGCGGAGGAGTGCATTAGGAGAGACATCGGAGAGAGTAAGATATGATTGCATGCGGTCAGAACATCTGATGGATTGCTGTATGAAACGCTCCAGACCCATAGCGTCATCCAACGCAGCTAGTTGGAGGCGAAGACGGGGTTCGAGCCCGAGACGATAGGTGGTCAGCAACGACCGCTCGTTCCATCCACTGGCAGCGGCTAGGGTTCGAAACCGTAAAGCATACTCATGAGTGGACATCGATCCTTGTGATAAGTGATAGAGCTGCTCACCCGCTGATACTTCCCCGTCTGTACGGTTGAACACCTCTTTGAAGTGATTGATGAATGCCTGGATGGAACGAGTGGTCGGCCCGCTTTGCTGCCACATCGATTCGGCCCACTTCAAAGCTGGTCCTGTGAGAAGAGAGGTGATAAACGCTATTTTAGACTGGTCTGTAGGATAGAGCGCTGGTTGCATAGTAAAGACAAGAGAACATTGCAGTAGAAATCCATTGCACTCCTCCGCCCCGCCAGCGTAGGGCGCTGGTCGGGCCATGGGACTGGATGGTGGTTCCGAAGAAGTGCATGGAGGTACGGGTGCCGGTGGTGCGGAAGGGGTGACAGATGGGGATGACAACAAAACCTTCCGCAGATTATCCACCAGTTCCTGGAATGGATCCTGAGCACTCATGCTGCTTACTGTTATGGTCCGGGCTTCTGTTATGAAGCAGACGGGACAAGAAGGTAAGTGTTATACAAATGGTGTTTTATTTATACAAGCAGCAGTGCCGGAGGTGAATGGTGAGTTCGTGAAGGTGAGCAAGACTTGAAGTGATGAATACTGAGCTGGATGGTAACGTGAAGAGAGTAACAGGTCCTTTCCGTTTTAGGTGGCGAGACTGGAGGATTCCAAGAACGAAAGCCAGAGGGGTTCAGAGAGTTCGTGGATCCACCACCCTCCGCTGACGCGGAAGTCAGCTTACGGCCACACACCGCTAATGACAGGATACTGAGAAGACACAGAGGACTGGCGCTTGGAAGACTGGAACGAGACAGAGATAAGGTAAGTACAATTGGGTAAGTAATCTCGATAGTGATACTCGCCAAGAGTTACTGGAAGTCCGCTTTCTCTGGAACGAGCCCGGACAATGAGTGGTGTGTGGAGAGTGTCTTTTATGTGTTGGTGATGATTACGTGCAGGTGTTCATTAATCAATACTCAGGTGACGGTGATCTGGGAGTGATTGTGGGTGCAGAACCTGACCAATCCGTGACACAAGCAGTTTGTGATGCATTTTGGAAACAGGAGATGAGCGCCTGATCTAATGCGCCACCTGGCCCGTTCTCGAAGACTTACTTTTAGTCATTATTTGGGTAGCACACATATTCTGAATGCCTTCAGCAGAACTCAAATTAGCCATTTTAATCTAGATTAATCTAGATTAAAAAAAATTAATCTATGCCCACCCCTAATATATATATATATATATATATATATATATATATATATATACAGGGGTTGGACAATGAAACTGAAACACCTGGTTTTAGACCACAGTTAGTATGGTGTTGGGCCTCCTTTTGTGGCCAATAGAGCATTTCGTCTTTGGAATGACAAATACAAGTCCTGCACAGTAACCAAAGGCATTTTGAGCCATTCTCCTCTTGCAGATCAGGGGTCAGGTCACTACATGATACTGGTGTAGGAAAATGTTATCTGACCTGCTCCTCCAAAACACCCCAAAGTGGCACAATAATATTCAGATCTGGTGACTATGCAGGCCATGGGAGATGTCCAACTTCACTTTCATGTTCATCAAACTACTCTGTCACCTGTCTTGCTGTGTGTACTGGTGCATTATCATCCTGATACATGGCACCACCTTCAGAGTACAATGTCTGAACCATTGGGTGCACATAGTCAACCTTCACACCTGTTCTTACTGGTGGAATGTGCAATCAGTGAAGATTGGCCACCAGGCTGCAAAAATATAGCCATGAAACCTCCAACATTATATTGGCCAGTGTTTCAGTTTCATTGTCCAACCCCTGTATATATACTCGGGGATAATGGTATTACCTGTGAGCATTAAGTATTTATGAATGGCTGTAATCATGCCTCCGAAGTATATGGGAGTGAGTGTAAATGTTGTGTATCATTGTTGGTACACTGAAGGGTTATGTGATCTTTTTAATGCATTAGGTTTGTTTTAAAATTTACAGAGGTTGTGCACCGTGTCTCTTCTTCAATGCAGTGATTGGCTGTTACTGTCTGATACAGTGTCGTCTCCACCCCCATTGAGGTGGTCTATTGCTACAGTCTAGTCAATAATATCGGTTGAGGTATGAGTGTTTTTATTAAGAGGATTGATAAATAATTGTCATGGTACAACAATTAATTTATTGCTGTGTTTAAATTACAGACCTTATGTTAATGGTTGCGCTGTGCGCTACGGTTGTTTATTTCAACTACTCGCTATAGTTTGTATACAGAGGTTAATTCCATTCTATGGCTGACTGTATTAATGTGTATTACGTCTGTTTGCTTATGTGAACTTGACGATTTGCCATATTATTGTAATCTCATGGTCTTGCTTGGTTGTGTTTTTGTTGTTGAATTTTCTACGAACTGAAGTTTTCTTTTGTTGATTTGCAGTGTTTTATGGGTTGGTTTAATGATTTTGTTGGTTATATTCCTTTTGGTTTGGGTTTGTGTGTGTGTGTGTGTGTGTGTGTGTGTGTGTGTGTGTGTGTGTGTGTGTGTGTGTGTGTGTGTGTGTGTGTGTGTACCTGGTATTCATCACGTTGTGGGGACCAAATGTCCCCACAAGGATAGGAATACCAGTAGATTTTGACCTTGTGGGGACATTTCTCAGGTCCCCATGAGGAAACAGGCTTATAAATCATGCACAATGAGTTTTTTTGATGAAGTAAAAGTATGCACAATCTCCTGTGAGGGCTAGGTTTAGGTGTGGGGTAGGTGTAGGGCAATAGAAAGTACGGTTTGTACAGTATAAAAACCATTACGCCTATGGAATGTCCCCATAAAACATGTAAACCCAACATGTGTGTGTGTGTGTGTGTGTGTGTGTGTGTGTGTGTGTGTGTGTGTGCGCGTGTGTGTGTGTGCGTGTGTGTGTGTGTGTGTGTGTGTGTGTGTGTGTGTGTGTGTGTGTGTGTGTGTGTGTGTGTGTGTGTGTGTGTGTGTGTGTGTGAATTTTCTTTCTTCAGTACTGTGGTTATTTAATACAAGAATTTCTTTCACTTAAGCCCTATATTGTCCATGAAGTCTTTTCTGTATTGTGGTAGGTTGGCTGGTAGATGATAACATTTTGTGATTCAGTGTCCAATAGGTTTTATTGCAGATTATTTAATGTGTTGTATAACGAGTATTGTATTGTCAAAATAAAATAGACTATTTGCACTCTGGGTTTGCAGGTTCTTTTAGTGGAACCGTCTGTACAGGGATTAGTTATAACAGGTTCCCCTATCCTGTAATAATAGGGGTGGCGTAGTCGTATTCTAAATTTATCGTTACTAAGAACAAAAGACCCAGATCGCGTATAATTGGTGTTGGTTACACTTGTAATAGCACTTGCATTTTATTTCTCTTTTGTTGATTTTGATTGATTCCATTGTCTTCTTTAGTAAGTAGCTTTGGATAAAAGCATCTGCTAAATGTAAATGTAAACCAATGAGCTTTTTATAGGATAGCTTATTCCGTGCTCAGTTGGACACATAAAGCTTGCTAGATTAAGGAATGACAATGCATGTCTAGGGAAAAAAATAGCTAGAACATATTTTATTTAATTATGGGCAACAAAGCTGATCCTTACCTACCCCTAAACCATTAAAAAAATATGTTTTGTCTCTGTTTAGTCATGTAATGTTTTCTTTTTTTATATTACTTTTTGTTTAATCTTCTTGTGCTTTTATCATCTTGTTTTAACCGTGCTTAATGATTTAATCTTAATGTTGTCTTAAAACAACAAATTACTAATTAAATGCTGAATAAATAAACTACAACACCAAAAAACAGGTGATGTCACTTACCTGATATATAGAACTAAAAGCTGAGGTGTCCAGCATCGATGGCAACAGATAAGGGGCCAACTGTGGCAACAGCCTCCTGTAGTGCACGTTCATCCCCTCTGGCAATATTGACATATCTTGTGCAGGTGGCACCCACAGTGTTTGGGTTAAAATGGCACTGATCATCCTGCATTGAGAATATTGTTGATTAAACTGTTTTTTTTTTTTTTTTTTTTTTTTTTTAAATCAGATGAAGCATTACAGACTTATTATTCAAACATTAGTAGGACTCACAATGCCCTCATATGGATAGGACTCCTATTTACTTGTCCTGTCTTTTTGAATGTCTGACCCTGCAGGGCACCAGTCTGAGAGACAAAAGAGGGATGAATAAAGCTCTATAAGCATTTGCCATATAAGATCTGTTTGTAAAGGTAAAATGTGGGTCTTACTGCACTGAAAGCCCAGCATGATCCACACTGCCCCTGGTTTTTAACACCAGTCACGTAACCCTTGTCCCTCCAGTCCACAGAGTTGGGCTGCACAACGGCATCCTTCTGCCGGAAGAATGTAGCACCACCACGGGCCTTTGTTTTATTCATGGAGCCCAGACATCCATGGAACACCTCCTGTCTGTATTCCTCATTGCTCTGAGAGATAATAAAGGGAATATGATAATTTTTTACATTTTTTGTGTAAAACTAAATTAATTTTCCATGTCAGCAAAGTATGTCATGCCAAGCCTGTACGATTTAAGTGCCCTGATCTGCCATCATGTTGTGGATCAAAACCATTTTGCGATTGGACAACCAGGTCTGCTTACGCTGAGACTCTTCCTCCACAGAATGGTAAGTCTTACCTGATACACACAAGCACATGGTTTTGCTAGATAAATGTTAAGTTCATGAAAAGAATTGCAGTCAGATAATTTAACAATTGTGTCTCTTTTTTTAAAATTGAACATTTTCAAACATATCCTGAATTTGTTTTCTGACTTTTGTTCTAATTCAACCTCAGGCATATTTTTACATTCCTTAAGCAACCTGTTGTAGTACCTGTAGTACCTGTAACTCTGTAAAGTTACTCTGTGTCAAGTGCTGAGTTAGGTTAAGTTATTTCTTATATGCATTAGAATAAAAACCTGATGTGAGAAAAGACACAATGAACAATGTATGAGATTCTTCTAAATGTTTCTGTCAGTGAAGAGAACCTGATGAGTGTCTTTTCTTAAGATTTTAAAGAAGATATACATAAGACTAAAGGAAAAGACTCTCTTACCAAATTTCATTTTCCATGCATAAAACTCCATGTCCTCCAAAGAAAGACTACCAGCACTGGCAACAGCCAGAAAAGCAGCAGCAACAACCAAAAACCTCATCCTGCACAGAAAGAGAAGAGACAAATGTGGGGATGGACAAAAGTGTCTAACATCACGGTTTCATTTCTTCTGTTACACTGCTGCACATAATTTCTCAAATAGTATTTTTTTTAAATCTGGTTAAACCTGAGCACTTACTTGTGATGGTATGTATATTTCCATGATGTCAGTCACCCGGTCTGTCAGTGTTTACCAGAATGAAAGTCTGAGTTTATAGAGTTGCTTTACTAAAACACCCTCTTGGGACGTTAAGCTCCTCTAAACTGTAGTAATGTTTTACTTTAAATTATTGTATTTTTATACATTCTTTTAGTCACTGATGGGAAGTATGCATGCATCTTGAAAGCAAATACACACAAGGTTTCTCTGGCTTCAAGTAGAAGTTTCCAGCAGATTCCCAGGCATCTCACAATACAGACTTAGTTACATGATTTTACATAAATGCTTGTGAGTTGAATTTCTGACCATTTAAAGAACTCTTCAGTTAAAACAAGCCTAACACTTATAGCCTAGTTTTCTTGGCTTTTCAGCGTTCTTAGAAAAAAAATTGTGTCTTTTAAAAGAAAAAGAATTGGTTGCATGATTTTTATATGGAAAAAAAGGCTCCTGTTTTGGATTCCTGAGGAGTTTAAAGAGCTGTTTGGTTAGCCAAGCCAAACTGAGCATTGTGCTTATTGTGAATTATGAAGAAGAAATATAGGAAAAGACTAAACAACCACAAGGATGAACAAGGTCTGATGAGAAAATAAAATAGAACACAAATGTTTTTTTATTTTCGTTTTTATTCCCTACTTCGTAGTAACATATGTTTTCCTTGTCAGACAACAGTTCAAGTTAGTTTATTAATTTTTTTTAAATTGTAATTAAAATAAAAGTGTGATTATGAGGTGTTATTGTAGAATCAGTCAAACGGTCCAGATTTTCCTTTTCTCCCTTACACTCCAGGTCCATTTTGACCTTTCCTGCAGAACAAAAGAAAATCATTTAATTCTTAATTCCAGAGTAAGCTATGAAATTTGAAGATTGTTTTGAATGTTTATATACACCTGTTGTTTATAGATAAATGAACTTGCCCCAATTCTGTGAATTGACTAAAGCCATAAAGCATCATATTAGTAATGAACTCACCCATTAGACCAGAGGGTAACTGGCTAAAGTAGCGATGCCACATTGGTTGTTCTTGTTCCTGGACATCAGGATGTAGCCCTCATCACCCCATAAAACACTCCAGCTAAAATCACAGCAGTTTTGAGTGTTATAGTTGTTTTGTCTCTGTTCAGTCAAGTACTATTTTCTATTTTTAATTTTTGTTTTATCATCTTGTGCTTTTTTCTTAACCTGTTCTTGACGATCCAGTAGTCCTTTCCACTCAAGCTTCCATATCCAATAACCAGGACACCATGATCTAAGTCAGAGCTGCTGCATTCAGGCTCATCGTAGATACCTAGAAACATTATTTATTAAATTATCCAGCAAATTTCTAATTAAAACTTGAATAAACAAAGAATAAAAATGTCACATTTATAATCTAACCCCAAAAAACTCACCTGATTGATAGAGCTGAAAGCTGCTGTGTCCAGCATCAATGGCAACAGATATGGGGCCAACTGTGGCAACAGCCTCCTGTAGTGCACTTTCATCCCCTCTGGCAATATCAATATATCCTACGCAGGTGGCACCCACAGTGTTCGGGTTAAAAAAGCACAGATCGTCCTGCGCAGAGAATATTGTTTAAAATAGTTTTTAAAAATCAGCTGAAGCATTATGAAATTATTTATTATTCAAACATTATCAAAACTCACAATGCCCTCATATGGGTAGGACTCTTCTGTATCCAGACCTCCATTGACTTCAACGTACTCAAAGGCCTGGTCCATTAGTCCTCCATTACAGCCCAAGTTCCCAAAAGAACCAGAGCAGTCCACCAGCTGTTGCTCACTAAGGGACACCAGTTTCCCTGTCTTCTTGAATGTCTGACCCTCCAGAGAACCAGTCTGAGAGACAAAAGATGGATGAATAAAGCTCTATAAGCATTTGCCATATAAGATCTGTTTGTAAAGGTAAAATGTGGGTCTTACTGCACTGAAGGCCCAGCATGATCCACACTGCCCCTGGTCTTTAACACCGGTCACGTAACCCTTGTCCCTCCAGTCCACAGAGTTGGGCAGCACAACGGCATCCTTCTGTCGGAAGAATGTAGCACCACCACGGGCCTTAGTGTTATTCATGGAGCCCAGACATCCATGAAACGCTCTCTGTCTGTATTCCTCATTGCTCTGAGAGAGAAAGAAAGAAGAAATACAATGAATTCTAAAGTTTTGTTTAAAACTAAAGTCATTTATTTATTAAAGTAATTTTATACATGAATTTATTTAAGTATATGTTTAAAAATTCATGATCAGTTCCCTTCCAGGAACATCGAGCTGCGTCGAAACGCTTTGGCAACGCCTCCAGCGTGACCACGCTCTGAATCACGTGTGTAATCAGTCCAATGGAATCGCATGACGTCACCGGCGTGATGACGTCACCGACCAGGAAGCTTAAAAGCACGTTCGGTGAGAACCACGCTAGCTTTCTGCCATTCAGCAAGCACTTTATGTCCTGTTACTCTCCGTTTTTCGTGCACAGTTGCACACATTTCATTTAGAGAGTAATAGTTTGTCTGTGTGTTATAATGTCTGTGAAGGGTGAACATTATAAGCAGCAACATCACAGGCCGTGTGTTCCTCCTTGCCCTCGTTTTATTACGGGTGAGGATACACACAGCTTGTGTGTTGTCTGTATGGGAGCGGGGCATGCAGCATCAGCCCTCGAGGGGGCTGGTTGCTTGCATTGTGAGCGCATGCCTTTGCGTGTGCTCCGCTCCCGGAAGGCTCTCTTCGAGAAGGGAGCCTTCACCAGCGTTCCTCGTGGGTCTGGTCCCACTTCCGCCGAGGCGGAGCGGCGATTGCACTCGTGGGGATCGCAATTGGATCTGGTAGCGGGTGTGGAGACGGGCGAATCCCTATCTTCTGCCTCACCTGCCAGATCCACCGCCCGCTCGCTGGGGTCGGAAGCCGGGGAGAGGGCGCGGCGCTCCTCTTATCTTCCACCGAGGAGGTAGATGTAGAGGGCGCCGATGAGGATTCACCCCCTCAATCACCCCAATATGAGGAGCTTTTAGAGGTGGTCACTCGTGCTGTTGCCACATTAAATCTTGAGTGGCCGGCCGAGAGACAAGCCGAACCGCAGAAAAGCAAACTGGATGAGCGCTTTCTGTGGTCTCGGCCACCACCTCTGCACCGAAGCCTTCCTTTTTTCCCTGACCTCCACACCGAGGTGTCGAGGTCATGGGGAAAGCCTTACTCCTCGTGGCTCTACAGCCCCACCACTGATCACTACGCTAATGTGGCGAGCACGCGTACAAGGCGATGCCCCGGGTGGAACAGACGCTTTACCCCGAAGCGGCATCATCTTTGAAGGCTCCGGCGCTGCCCTCCAGAGCTTTAAAAACAACTTCGGCTCTGGTGGGCAAAAGGTATGCGGCGGCAGGTCAGGGGGGTGTTACAGGCATACCAAGCCGACCTGCTCAAAGAGCTGGATGAAGGCGAGGGGGCTCGGCCTGAAGACATTGCCGAGCTCCGTAGAACCGCTGATTTGTCTCTCCGTGCCACCAAGGAGACCTCCTGCGCCATCAGCAGGTCTATGGCAGCCATGGTGGCCGTGGAGAGACACCTTTGGTTGACCCTGTCCAGCATTAAAGAGAAGGACAGGGTCTTCCTTATGGACGCCCTGCTCGTGCCTTCGGGTCTGTTCGGCGCCGTTGATTCGGTCGTCGACAGACACCAGGAGGCACGTCGTCAAGCGGCGGCGTTCTTACCTCGCCATGCTCCAGCTCAGGGGGCTGCTGGATCTCATACCCCGCATAGCCGCATACCGGCTCCTCATATAGGGAGGCCCATAAACAGAGCGTCAGAGTCTAGGCGGCGATCTGGGCTGGGCCATTCTAAGCCCAAGACTTACCCTTAGGGTGGTCTTGCAGGCTAAGAAGGGCTCGACTAAAAGGTCCTGATGGTCGTGGCCCAGGGCCAATGAGGACAGCCCCCTCTGGGGAAGAGTGGTTAACACCTCATCATACGGTGCCCGTCTCTCCTCAGTGTCCTCAGGGGATCGTCTCGCCAACCCTGCCACCCTTGGTGCTTCAGGGCGCAGCGGTCCCCAGCGAGCATATTTCTCGTCTACCACTCGTCATCCTAGTGGTACCGGGAAGCTCGCGACCACTACGGAGGTCCCATCGACAGTTGGTTGGGTGCTTTCCTGCCGGTCCGCCACTTCAGGACCCCACGCCAGCTGTCTCTCTAACACCAGAGGTCAGCCTCGAGAGGCTGATTCCCTTAGTAGACTTTCTGGCAGCATGGAAACTTCTGCCGAATGTGTCTCAATGGGTCCTGCACACTGTAGAAAGGGGTTACCGTATTCAGTTCGGTGCTCAGTTTCAGTTTTTCCCACTCTGGTGGGCCCTGAGCAGGCTCTGGTTATGGAACAGGAAGTAAATACTCTCCTGAGGAAGGAGGCCATCGAGGTGGTCCCTCCTCACGAGCGGGAGTCCGGGTTCTACAGCCTGTACTTCATTGTTCCCAAGAAGGATGGGAGCCTCAGGCCCATTTAGATCTACGCTTGCTGAACCATACAGTCATGCGCCTCAAATTCCATATGCTTACGGTCAAGCAGGTCGTGTCACAGATCAGGTCCGAGGACTGGTTTGTGACGATAGATCTGAAGGATGCCTATTTTCATGTCTCCATCCTTCCTCATCACAGGAGGTTCCTGAGGTTTGCTTTCAGGGGCGAAGCATACCAGTATCGGGTTCTTCCTTTCGGCCTGGCACTCTCACCCCGCACTTTCACAAAGTGTGTGGATGCAGCTCTGGCTCCTTTGTGACTCCAGGGCATCCGCATACTAAACTATATCGACAACTGGCTGATTCTGTCACACATGAAAGTGCTAGGGTTAAGACTAAACACCAAGAAAAGTGTACTTTCTCCAGTTCAGAGAACCACTTATCTACTGTAGGTGTGGTGTGGGATTCTTCCATGATGTGGGCACGTTTGTCTCCCGCTTGTGTCGATTCGATCCTCACCGAGGTCGTGAGAGTGAAAGAAGGCCGGTCACTCACTGTGAAGCAGTTCCAGAAACTGCTGGGTCTGATGGCAGCTGCGTCCAATATGATTCCTTTTGGCCTGCTGTACATGAGACCCCTTCAGTGGTGGCTCAAAACCAAGGGGTTCTCACCGAGGGGAAACACGCTTTGCATTATCAAGGTTACGCGGCGATGCTTTCGTGCCTTGGACATGTGGAGGAAACCCCTGGGAGATTCCGGTCAGGAGGGATCTCCTCTCACAGGCGGGGGGCGGTATTCTCCACCCCCGCCCGGAGATTTGGAAACTGTGGGTGTGGCGCCTGAGGGGACACAGTTCATAGCTTCCGGTCTCTCAAATGAGGTTGTTGAGACCATTCTCCAGTCCAGAGCTCCCTCCACGAGGAAACTGTACGCCTTGAAGTGGAGGCTCTTCACTTCTTGGTGCGGAGACCGCCAGTTTGACCCAGTTAACTGCCCAGTTGGTACAGTGCTGGAGTTCTTACAGGCCCGCCTCTCCGCCGGGTTGACCCACTCCACCTTGAAGATTTACGTGGCGGCCATAGCAGCTTACCACGCCCCTCTCGGTGGCTCTTCAGTGGGCAGAGACCCCTTAGTTACATGTTTCCTCCACGTTGCGCTGAGGTTGAGGCCTCCAGTACGCTCTCGCGTTCCTACGTGGGACCTGGCTGTGGTGCTAGAGGCTCTGTGTAAGCCTCCATTTGAACCTTTAGAAGAGATATCTGATCGTCTTCTCACTCTTAAGACTGCTTTTCTTTTAGCTATTACTTCCCTTAAGAGGGTTGGAGACCTTCAGGCCCTCTCAGTGGCCCCTTCTTTCCTAGACTTTGCGCCTGGTATGGCCAAAGCGTTCTTATATCCCAAGATGGGATACCTTCCTAAGGTCCCCACCGTTGCACCACGCCCTGTCATACTACAGGCTTTTCATCCTCCTCCCTTCAGGGAGCCCGGCCAGCAGAAGCTTAATTGTTTGTGTCCAGTGCGACGCATACGTCCACAGAACTGCCCTGTGGAGGAAGGCTGACCAACTTCTGGTCTGTTACGGCCCTCTGAAAAGAGGCCGCCCTGCTGCCAAGCTTTCTTTAAGCCGGTGGATCGTGGATGCCATTGTTGTAGCCTATGAGTCCTCTGATCTTCCCTCACCTCTGGGAGTTAAGGCTCACGCTACAAGGAGTATGTCTGCCTCTAAAGCCTTTCTTTCGGGCCTATCTATTCAGGATATCTGTAACGCTGCGGGTTGGTCCACGCCCTTGACCTTTACTAGATTCTATGGCCTAGATCTTCGAGCCTCTCCTGGCTCTTTCGTTCGCTTGCCCTAACTTCAAGCAGGGATGTTTTCCTCAGTATGGTGGCGTGGGCATCTCATTCCCAAAGTGTTTCGACGCAGCTCGATGTTCCTGGAAGGGAACGTCTCTAGGTTACGTATGTAACCCTAGTTCCCTGAAGGGAAGGGGACGCTGCGTCTCGAGGCCATACTTCCTGCATCCCTGCAGCGCTTGCTTCTTTCGAAAGCTAGCGCGGTTCTCACCGAACGTGCTTTTAAGCTTCCTGGTCGGTGACGTCACTCGATTCCATTGGACTGATTACACACATGATTCAGAGCTTGGTCACGCTGGAGGCGTTCCCAAAGCGTTTCGATGCAGCGTCTTGTTCCCTTCAGGGAACTAGGGTTACATACGAAACCTAGAGACGTTTTCTTATTATAGTTATAATTATATAATGACCTGTTTGTGTGTATGTGTAAGTGTGTTTTAACTTTTTACCATGTCAGCAAAGTATGTCATGCCAAGCCTGTAGGATTTGATGCCCTCATCTGCCATCATGTTGTGGACCAAAACCATTTTGCGATTGGACAACCAGGTCTGCTTACGCTGAGACTCTTCCTCCACAGAATGGTACGTCTTACCTGATACACACAAGCACAAGCAAGGTTTTGCTAGTTAAAAATTTAACAGACATCTGTAATATATATATATATATATATATATATATATATATATATATATATATATATGTGTGTGACCTTGGACCACAAAACCAGTCTTAAGTCGCTGGGGTATATTTGTAGCAATAGCCAAAAATACATTGCATGGTTCAAAATTTTAGATTTTTCTTTTATGCCAAAAATCATTAGGAAATTAAGTAAAGATCATGTTCCATGAAGATTTTTTGTAAAATTCCTACTGTAAATATATCAAAATGTAATTGATTAGTAAAATGCATTGTTAAGAACTTAATTTGGACAACTTTAAAGGTGACTTTCTCAGTATTTAAATTTTTTTGCACCCTCAGATTCTAGATTTTCAGAAAGCTTATTTATTGAGCTTTCATATGATATATACATCTCAGTTTTGTAAAATTTAACCTTATGACTGGTTTTGTGGTCCAGGGTCACATATATATGTTGACATTAACCCTGGAAAGTTACTCTGTGTCAAGTGCTGAGTTGGGTTAAGTAATTTTCAAAATACATACACGAAGTAAGAAAGAACACAATGAATAATATGTGAGATTCACTGAAACTCTTCTGTCTTTGATTACTGTCTAAATGGCTTAACTCTGTTTTGTCTAGTTTGGTCATTTAGTCTGTGAAGAGAACCTGATGAGTCTCTTTCCCCAAGATTGTAAAGAAAATATAGCTAAAACTACAGAAGAAGACTCTTACCAAATTTCATTTTCCATGCGTAAAACTCCATGTCCTCCAGAGAAAGACTGGCAGCGCTGGCAACAGCCAGAAAAGCAGCGGCAACAACTAAAAACCTCATCCTGCACACGGAAAGAGAAGAGACAAATGTGAGGTCGGATAAAAGGCCCACAAGTTAAAACAGATTCGGGTCTATAACGTCACAGTTTATTTTCTTTTGTCACACTCCCTCACATGATTTCTCAAACTGTACGTTTCTCAAATCTGGTTAAACCTGAGTACCTACTTGTGATGGTATGTAGGACATACATTTCCTTGATGTCAGTCACCCGGCCTGTCAGTGTTTACCAGAATGAAGATCTTAGTTTATAGAGGGGTATTTATGAATGAACACACTCTAGTGTATCTTTAAAAATGCACAAAATCCATTAATAATTGCAATCAAAAAATAATGAATGTATGCAGGAATCCTTATGAAATCATATCACATGGTCTATTTTCAAAATATTATTCTCACTATTATTCTCACTGATAGCACATGTACATCATGAAGACGACAATTTAATGTATGCATTTACATCTGCAACATATGTTTTTAGAGTGTTTGCTCATCTGCAATACGTCTATATATACACATATACAGTGGTGTGAAAAAGTATTTGTCCCCTTCCTGATTTTTTTTATTTTTTTGCATGTTTGTCACACGTTAATGTTTCAGATCATCAAACAAATTTAAATATTCATGAAAGATAACACAAGTCAACACAACTTTCAGTTTTTAAATGAAGGGTTTTTTATCCCAGGTAAAAAAAAAAGTGCACTAAAATGCACTCTATTTAAGTATACTTAGTACACTTTTCAGTAATGTACTAAAAGTGCTCTATTTTCGCACACTAATTTTGTACTTAATGTACTAAAAGGTAGTATTAAGTATATGTTAAGATAAACTTAATACCATCTTGTACTCAACTGTGCTATTTTGAGACACCCTGAAATTGAACTAAAATGTGCTTTTAACATACTATATCTGTATTATAAAAAATATATATTTAGTTACAACTAGAAATACACTTGAACCCTAATTTTAAACATTTATAAATATATTTAAGAATAGTTTAAAGTATAATAGTAATATATTAAAAGAATATACAAAATGTAAAAAAGTGTGCTAAAATACACTTTAAGTACACTAAGTATACTTTTTTGTACTGTGCTAAAAATGCTCTATTTTCACACACTAATTTTGTACTTAATGTACTAAAAGATAGTATTAAGTATATGTTAAGATAAACTTAATACCATCTAAGTGTACTCAACTGTGCTATTTTGAGACACCATGAAATTGAACTAAAATGTGCTTTTAACATACTATATCTGTATTTAAATATATATATATATATATATATATATATATATATATATATATATATTTAGTTAAAACTAGAAATACACTTGAACCCTACTTTTAAACATTTATAAATATATTTATGACTAATTTAAAGTATGACAATACAGTATATTAAAATATACAAAGTGTGAAAAAAGTGTGCTAAAATACAGTGCACTTCCCTAATGTACTTAAAGTGCTCTATTTCCATGCACTAATTTTGTACTTTATATACTAAAAGTTATTCTTAAGTAATTCTTAAGATAAACTTAAGATCATCTAAGTGAACTCAACTGTGCTATTTTGAAACTCCATGAAGATGAACTAAAATGTGCTTTTAACATACTTTCTCAGCATTTCCAAATATTTTGTTACCACTTATAATACAATTGAAACATATTTCATAAACCTTTAAATATACTAATTATACATAAAAAATAAACTTACTTATTATTGAAAATACATGAATAAGATATAACAAATGTATACAAAGCATATTTATAATGTATTGCCCACATATTTTTATTAATAAAAAAATACACTTGTTAATCATTTAAAATACATGAATAATATTTAATAAATTATACATAGCGTGTTTATAATGTATTTTTATTAATAAAAATATGTGGGCAAGACATTATAAATACGCTTTGTATACATTTATTATTATAATTCATATATTTTAATTAATTAATTATTGTATTGTAATGAATAAAAATGTGTGGGCAATACATTATTAATACGTTGTCACAAAGCGTGTAGGAAAGCACAAAATAATGTTTTCAATAAAAAGTCTTCAATAAATCCTCAGGCAGAGTAACGATAGACAAAAATGACTGGGGAAGCCGCGCACACAACGAAGGAACATAGGTGTAACGCTTGTAGCCGGACAAAGAAATCATACAAACTTATAAAGGGGAGATAATTACAGCAACAGGTGGAGGGGATCACACTAATGAGCAGGAAGACCAAAAAAGGGCATGGGAGAAACCAAACAGACAGTCCAATTGGGAAACACTGGGAAAAACCAAGACAAACAGTCCAAGGGCGTGACATACACTTTGTATACATTTGTTATATATTATTCATGTATTTTAAATAATCAGTAAGTTTATTTTTTATGTATTATTAGTATATTTAAAGGTTTATGAAATATGTTTCAATTTTATTATAAGTGGTAACAAAATACATTTTTGGAAATGCTAAGATAGTATGTTAAAAGCACATTTTAGTTCATCTGCATGGTGTCTCAAAATAGCACAGTTGAGTACACTCAGATGATCTTAAGTTTATCTTAAGAATTACTTAAGAATGACTTTTAGTATATTGAGTACAAAGTTAGTGCCCGAAAATAGAGCACTTTAAGTACATTAGGGAAGTGCACTAAGTGTACTTAAATTGTATTTTAGCACACTTTTTTCACAATTTGTATATTCTTTTAATATATTATTCAAAAAATTAGTCATAAATATATTTATAAATGTTTAAAAGTAGGGTTCAAGTGTATTTCTAGTTGTAACTAAATATATATTTTTTTAAATACAGATATAGTATGTTAAAAGCACATTTTAGTTCAATTTCAGGGTGTCTCAAAATAGCACAGTTGAGTACACTTAGAAAGTATTAAGATTATCTTAACATATATTTAATACTAGTTTTTAGTACAATAAGTACAAAATTAGTGTGTGAAAATAGAGCACTTTTAGTACATTACTGAAAAGTGTACTAAGTAAACTTAAAGTCTATTTTAGTGCCCTTTTTTTCACTTTTGAGAAAATGTGCTTATACTACAATACATTACTAATAGATTTTTAATAAAATCAATTTAATATAACTTAAAATTACCACACTCAAAATCAATTTAAGTCTTAGTGCTAATAATGCATTCATATTAAGTGTACTTAAGTACAACGTTTGAGAAAATCTACTTCTATTTCAATACATTACTAATAGATTTTTAATAAAAATCAATTTAATATAACTTAAAATTACCACACTCAAAATCAATTTAAGTCTTAGTGCTAATAATGCATTCATATTAAGTGTACTTAAGTACAACGTTTGAGAAAATCTACTTCTATTTCAATACATTACTAATAGATTTTTAATAAAAATCAATTTAATGTAAACTTAAAATTACCACACTCAAAATCAATTTAAGTCTTAGTGCTAATAATGCATTCATATTAAGTGTACATAAGTACAACTTTTGAGAAAATCTACTTCTACTACAATACTTTACTAATAGATTTTTTTATATATTAACTTATTTTAAACTTAGGATTAGTATGTAAACAGTCTACTAAAAATCAACTAATGTTTAAAGCATTTAAAGTACACTTTTAAAAAACACACTTAATAAAACTCTTTTCTATGTTTTTTCTGTAGTATACTTTATTTCAGTACACCAAAAATTTATTTAAGTATTACTGGTATTTAGTACTTTTTTTTCAAGTGTACTAAAGTCCTACTGAAGTATAAACATACTTTTAATTAGTATATTTACAGTGTATAAACATCACACTTTTATTTAACACAAAAAATAACAATGTACTAAAAATTTATTTGCGGGTATTTAAGTGTATTTTCGTTGCATTTAAGTATATATTTTTTTTCACCTGGGATGAAGGGAAAAAAAATCCAAACCCACATGGCCCTGTGTGAAAAAGTGTTTGACCACCCCTTGTTAAAACATAATTGTGGTTTATCACACCTTATCACAAGTTCAGTTTCTCTAGCCACACCCAGGCCTGATTACTGCCACACCTGTTCACAATCAAGAAATCACTTAAATAGGACCTGCCTGATAAAATGAAGTAGACCAAAAGATCCTCAAAAGCTGCATATCATGCTGAGATCCAAAGAAATTCAGGAACAAATGAGAAAGAAAGTAATTGAGATCTATCAGTCTGGAAAAGGTTGCAAAGCCATTTCTAAAGTTTTGAGACTCCAGCAAACCACAGTGAGAGCCATTATCCACAAATGGCGAAAACATGGAACAGTGGTGAACCTTCCCAGGAGTGGCTAGCCGACCAAAATTACCCCAAGAGCACATTGACGACTCATCCAAGAGGTCACAAAAGACCCCACAACAACATCTAAAGAACTACAGGCCTCTCTTGCCTCAGTTAAGGCCAGTGTTCATGACTCCACTATAAGAAAGAGACTGGTGCAAAAATGGCCTGCATGGCAGAGTTCCAAGACGAAAACCGCTGCTAAGCAAAAAGAACATAAAGGCTCGTCTCAGTTTTGCCAGAACACAACTTGATGATCCCCAAGACTTTTGGGAATATATTCTGTGGACTGACGAGACAAAAGTTGAACTTTTTGAATGGTGTGTGAGTGTCTGGCGTAAAGGTAACACAGCATTTCAGAAAAAGAACATCATACTGAAGGACAATGTTTGTGATCTCAAGCTGAAGCGAACTTGGGTTCTGCAGCACGACAATGATCCAAAACACACCAGCAAATCCACCTCTGAATGGCTGAAGAAAAACTAAATGAAGATTATGGAGTGGCCTAATCAAAGTCCTGACCTGAATCCTATTGAGATGCTGTGGCATGACCTTAAAAAGGCGGTTCATGCTCGAAAACGTACTCGGTTACTTTCGTAACCTCGGTTCCCTGAGATACGGGAACGAGTACTGCGTCGTAAAGACGCTATGGGGAAAAGTTCCTTTTTCTCCTGAGACTGAAGCATTTCAATAACGCAGTGTAACTGCACGGCCATTGGTTCGTGCAGTGAGTTAGAAACGAACCAATGGCTCGGCAGCGGAGCTGCACGAGCCTATGGCGATGATTCGCGCCTGATCGCGCCAAAAGGGGCGGAGTAATCGGCTATATAAGCGTGCATTTCGCCAAAGGATCTCAGGTACTTCGACTGAAGCGACGACTGAGTCGTGCAGCTACATAGCGTGGCTAGCAACGCAGTACTCGTTCCCGCATCTCAGGGAACCGAGGTTACGAAAGTAACCGAGTACGTTCCCTTACGATACTTTACTCGTACTGCATCGTAAAGACGCTATGGGGAACCAGTACAATCCCGCCGTTGCTATGGTAGAGGAACGACTTCATGGCCCTAGCACAAATGGGCTAGTACAGGCCAACTTGCTCAATCAGGATGACCTAATGAACATTCGTTCCAGGGAAACAGTACACTTTGGAGCTCCCAGAGGCCAAAGTGCATAGCGTAATATCATTACTGGTAACAGACTCCCCTATGCAGAGAGGACCCTAGTCTGCAAGATGGGGAAGTCCAGATTATAAAATCTAGCAAATGTGGACGGCGAGGCCCAGCCGGCCGCCGCACATATTTCTGCAATAGAGACACTGCTGGACCAGGCCCAGGGCGAGGCGATGCCTCTAGTCGAATGGGCTCTTACTCCCATGGGACATGGTAGACCCATGGAAGAGTAAGCCAGCATGATGGCTTCCACTATCCACTTGGATAGCCTCTGTTTCGTGACCGAAAGCCCCTTGGTTAAAGTCTTGGTCTTGCTCCGCAGGAGGAAGAGCCAAGAGGGAAATAACCTGGTCTCTGAACGTCGTCGAAATACTCTTAGGTACATAGCCGCATCTTGGTTTCAGGATGACTTTAGAGTCATTTGGCCCGAATTCCAAGCATACAGGATTCACAGAGAGAGCCTGTAAGTCACCCATTGACTGATGCCAATGCCAGAAGCAGGGCAGCTCTTCAGAGCCCTCAGCACTGTGGGTAGGTCCCAAGGAGGGACTGTAATGGGGCGAGGAGGGTTAAGTCATCTCGACCCCTTCAAGAAACGAACGGCCAGATCGTACTTTCCCACAGATTTATAAGGGCATGACATGCCGCTATGGCCGCCACATAGACCTTGAGCGTGGAGGGAGAACGTCCCTTATCCAACAGCTCCTGAAGAAAGGACAAAATCACTGATATGTCACACAAAGTCGGATCTAGGAGCTAAGGACAGTCCGAACGGAAGGACTGTATATTGATAAGCCACTCCCTCGAAGGCGAATCTCAAGAATTGCCTGTCGTGGAGGGCAATCTGGATGTGGAAGTATGCATCTTTCAGATCCAGTGAGCAAAACCAGTGCTCTGTGCGTATTTGCGAGAGGATCTGTTTTAACGTGAGCATTCTGAACGGCCTTCTCATGAGGGCGCGATTCAGACGTCTGAGGTCGAGGATCGGTCTTAGACCGCCATCCTTCTTTGGGACGAGGAAGTAACGGCTGTAGAAGCCTGATTCGCTCTGTGTTGGGGGAACCATTTCTACGGCACCTTTTGCCAACAAATTCCTCACCTTCTGTACGCAAAACGTCTATGTTTTTGCTGTGAACTGAGGTGGTCTTCGAGCGAACTGGAGTGTGAGACCTCGTTCTATAATACCCAAAAACCCACTTCGACACTCCGGGGATGGCTTTCCATGCCTTGGCCCGTGTGGCGAGAGGTTGCATTGGTTCGAGCAGTTGATCGCTGGAAGAGGAAATTTGCTCTCTTTCTGAAAATGTTTGTGTTTTATTTTTCCCGCTATCACAGCGGTATGCTGTAAGGGCACTGACAGAAGGGCCCCATGAGTTACAGCCATATTTTTTACAAACATGCAGCCTTCCGCACCCGGAACAAAACGGGGTGTTTGGAGGCTTAGGAGAGACCTCTTGGGGGCTGGTCCGGCTCCAGCAAGACTCGGGCCCTTCCTCTTCCTGTCCCTTCGATCAGGAAGACGCTGGAGGCGCCTGGTCCAACACGACCTTGGGTCGGGGTCCCTGGCACTTAGGGAAAGGGTAGCGTCTGGCCGAGCGGGAGCAGTGGCGGGGCTCCGCCTGGGGAGCTGGCTGGGCAGCTGGGGGAGTGGCCTTCGCAGGCTGCTGAGTCGGCGCCGGTTTGGGGCGACTAGGAGCCGTTGCGGAGCTTGAACGCTTGGAGAGGAAGTGCCGCATAGCTTGGGACAACTTCTGTGCCGCGGTGAAGCGTTCCGCAAAACCTTCCACAGCTGGACCGAACAGGCCGGTAGGAGAAATAGGGGAGTCAAGGAAGGCGACTTTGTCCGTCAAATTCAGCCATAAGTGGCGCTCCAGCACCACTAAACTGGCCATCGACCTGCCAATTGCCTGTGCCGTCATCTTAGTGGCGCGTAACGCCAAGTCAGTCGCGCTGCGTAGCTCTCTGAACGCAGCATGTTCCAGGCCCACCTCGTCCATACCACGGAGGAGCTTTGCTTGGTACACCTGGAGGACCGCCATTGAGTGAAGCGCTGATGCCGCCTGTTCAGCCGACGAGTAGGCTCGTCCAGCGAGGGCCGAAGTAGCCCTGCATGGCTTGGAGGGGTGAGCTGTGGGGTCATGTGGTAAGCCCGACAGCTCCTCTCCATCAGATGCAGCCAGAGACATGCTGTCATCCATGGCTTCGTCTTCACTTCCTCCAAAATAAACCAGATCGCTTGCAGCAGTGGAGGGACAATGGTCTGGATGAAGAAAGAGAATGGGCGATTCCTCTCTATGAGGTGAAGGTGAGGCACGCGGGGGCTGAGCCGGCGTGAGCTCATCTGTCACCATGCGCTGAGTTCCTCTGTTCCTCTGCTTCTTCCTCACAGACTCCTGCGAGGGAGTAAGCGGGAGGGTGCGAGGGGCGGGGTCGCTCTCTGAAAAGAAAGTGAGCCGCAAGCGCAGAGAGGAGAGACTCATGTTCCCACAATGGGAACACTCCGTCTCAGTGAGCACCGTCTCGGCGTGGGCGTGACCCAAGCACGAGACGCACTCGACGTGGCCGTCAGCAGCGTGCAGAGGGGCTCTGCACGAGCGACAGAAACGTTGCGGTATTTGTAACAACGCCTAGTAATTTGCTCTTTTAGAATTGCTCTTTTTCGCTGTCACCGGATAGCGGCAGGGAATCTCAATCAGCTGCAGTAGCGTCAATCCGCCGAGTAGGAAGGATCCGCTGCGAAGCTCGTCGATGGTGAGAAGAGTCTTCTATTCTTGAGCGAAGTCAGCCTCTGCGAAGATGTGAAGTCGTCGCTGAAGGAGAAGGATCTGAGACCTATGGCGAAATGCACGCTTATATAGCCGATTACTCCGCCCCTTTTGGCGCGATCGGGTGCGAATCATCGCCATAGCAGCTGCCGAGCCATTGGTTCGTTTCTAACTCACTGCACAAACCAATGGCCGTGCAGTTACACTGCGTTATTGAAATGCTTCAGTCTCAGGAGAAAAGGAACTTTTCCCCATAGCGTCTTTACGACGCAGTATCGAAAGGGAACCCTCCAATGTGGCTGAATTACAACAATTCTGCCAAGATGAGTTGGCCAAAATTCCTGCAGAGCGCTGTAAAAGACTCATTGCAAGTTATCGCAAATTCTTGATTGCAGTTGTTGCTGCTAAGGGTGGCCGAACCAATTATTACGTTTAGGGGGCAAACACTTTTTCACACAGGGGCATGTTTGGATTTTGTTTTCCCCTCATAATAATAATTTTAAAAAAACTTCATTCAAAAACTGCAATTTTTGTTTACTTGTGTTATCATTGATTAATATTTAAATTTGTTTGATGATCTGAAACATTAAAGTGTGACAAACATGCAAAAAAATTAAAAATCAGGAAGGGGGCCAACACTTTTTCACACCACTGTATATATACGTCTATTAGATGAATTTAAGATGTTCAGGATTTAGACTTAGACTTTAAGATGTTCAGGATTTAGAATGTATGTAAAACTGACATCTTATAGACGTCTGTCAGATGTTTGTACACAGTAGATGCTTTCCTTTAACAGACATCTTGCAGATGTACGTCTGCTATCTGGGACACGACTGCATTCCCAAACAGCATCTACCTCTGAAAGCAATGACCACATTTTTTGTTTCCTCTGCTGGCTCTGAGACACAGGTCATTGATTATTTATGAAAATACAGTATTATATTCAGCGGCTTCTCACACTTTTCAAAGTGATGTTTAGTGTCAGTTTATCGGGAAGTGATGATTTTGTTCTCTTTGACTCGTCGGATGAAAACGGTGCTTATTCGCAGATGTTGAATGTGACAAGTTAAATTCAAAACTTTTGATGAAAACCAAACATCATGGGAAGGAATAGAGGACCACGTAACCTACTCTTGAAAGTAAAAATGTATGTATGTGATCTAATTTTCTCAAGCTTTCAGTAGAAACTTCCAGCAGATTTCTCGCAATAGAGGCATGCCTGATACCCTATTTGTACATCACGGAGATGTCTATTTAACGTCTGCATTTACATCTGCAAGACATTTTTTTAGAGTGTTTGCTCATCTACAATAGGTCTATAGGACATTTTCTATCAGATGTCAAATTGACATATATTAGATGCCTTTAAGATGTTTATGCGTTACATTGTAAACAAAACTGATTTCTGAAAGACATCTGTAAGACGTTTATACACAGCACATGCTTTCCAGATCAAGAGATCTTTAACAGACATCCTGCAGATGCACATGTGATCTCTGGGTTGATTTCGTCATTTTGAAAAAAAGGCTTGTGATTTGAATTTCTGACCATTTACAGAACTGTTCAGTTAAAACATGCCAAACAGTTACAGTGGGCAAATAAGTATTTGATACACTGCTGATTTTTCAAGTTTTCCCACTTACAAAGAACAGAGAGATCTGTAATTTTCATTGTAGGTACACCTCAACTGTGAGAGACAGAATCTAAAAAAAAAAAAAATCACATTGTATGATTTTTAAATAACTAATTTCCATTTTGTTGCATTAAGTAAGTATTTGGTACAATAGAAAACGTAATATTAGGTACAGAAACCTTTGTTTACAATTACATTCTTAGTAGTTCTTGACCAGGTTTGCACACACTGCAGGAGGGATTTTGGCCCACTCCTCCATACAGGTCTTCTCCAGATCTTTCATGTTTTGGGCCTGTCGCTGGGCAACACAGAGTTTCAGCTCTCTCCATAGATTTTCTCCATAGATGAGACTGTGGTCCCAGCTCTCTTCAGGTCATTGACCAGGTCCTCTCGTGTAGTTCTAGGCTGATCCGTCACCTTTCTCAGGATCATTGATACTCTACGAGGCGAGATCTTGCATGGAGCCCCAATCCGAGGGAGATTGACAGTCATCTTGAATTTCTTCCATTTTCTAATAATTGCGCCAACAGTTGTTGCCTTCTCACCAAGCTGTTTACCTTTTGTGCTTTTGTCCTTTGTAGCCCATCCCGGCCTTATGCAGGTCTACAATTTTGTCCCTAGTGTCCTTAGACAGCTCGTTGGTCTTGCGCATAGTGAAGAGGTATAGTCTGATTGACTGAGTGTGTGGACAGGTGTCTTTCATACAGGTAACGAGTTCAAACCGGTGCAATTAATACAGGTGATAAGTGAAGGATAGGAGGGCTTTTTAAAGACAAACTAACAGGTCTTTGTAATCCAGAATTCTTGCTGCTTGTTAGGTGATCAAATACTTCAAATACAATAGATCAACTGCTTGGTGTTTTATTGTTCTTTAAAAGAATAATAATTTGAGTGTCCTTTAAGAGATGAAGACTTGGTTGCATGATTTTTAAGGGAAAAGTCTAATGTTTTGGATTCCTGATGATTTTAAAGAGCTGTCTAGTTAAAACAATCCAAACTGAGCTGACTGTGAATTAAGAAGATGAAATACAGGAATAGACCACACAACCACAAGGATGAGAGTTCTGCACCACACATAGGCCTATGTTACTTTTAATTCTGTACTTCACAGTAACAGTGCTTTCCTAGTCAGAGGATTTGAAAATATAACCAACATGCTCAAGTTAGTTTATTAAAAATTTTCGAGTTGTAATTAAAATAAAAGTATGATTATGAGGTATTATTGTAGAATCAGTCAAACAGTCCACATTTCTTTTTCTGCCATCCACTCCAGGTCCATTTTGACCTTTCCTGCAGAACATAAGAAAATCATTTAATTCTTAATTCCAGAGTAAGCTATGAAAGGTATTTATGAAACACATTTTTTGTTTTGAATATTTATATACGCCTGTTGTTTATAGATAAATGAACTTGCCCCGATTCTGTGAATTGACTAAAGTCATAAAGCATCATATTAGTAATGAACTCACCCATTAGACCAGAGGGTAACTGGCTAAAGTAGCGATGCCACATTGGTTGTTCTTGTTCCTGGACATCAGGATGTAGCCTTCTTCACCCCATTCCTTACCCCAGCTAAAATCACAGCAGTTTTAAGTGTTTAGTTGTTTTGTCTCTGTTCAGTTATGTATAATTTTATTTTTGTCATCTTGTGCTTTTTTTCCTTAACCTGTTCTTGACGATCCAATAGTCCTTTCCACTCAAGCTTCCATATCCAACAACCAGGACACCATGATTTATGTCAGAGCTGCTGCATGCAGGCTCATCATAGATGCCTAGAAATGTTATTTATTAAATTAGCCAACACATTTCTAATTAAAAGCTGAATAAATAATTAATATAAATGTAACATTTATGTCATGATCGGGGCTGTGGGTCTTCCCTCAGCCTCTCGAGGTCGCTGTTCCCCTTGCACTGCACTCCCCTGATTGTTCACGTCTGTCTTGTCATTAGCACTGATTTCACTCACAGCTGTTCACTATCTGGTCTATAAGAACTCTCACTTCTCACTCCTGCTTCAGGTCTGCATTGTCTTATGTCTACTGCCTGTTTGCTCTGTGTTCCTGTTTATCCTGGCCTTAGACCTTGTTCTCTGTTTGGTTCATTTGAGTTTATGTTGTGTACTGCCGTGTTGGCTTTTTGTTTTGTTTGTTTAGTTTGTTATTATTTTATTAAACTATCTCTTCCCTGCATTTGGACCCAGACCTCCTTTCTCACACGTGACAGAATGCAGACCTCTCAGATGGGTCCAGCGGGGAGTAATTTTTTTTCTGAGGAGGCGGAGGCGGCGTCGGCCGCTCGCTTTGAGACCATCTACGCCTGTTTGGCGGTGATGGATGCCCTTAATGCTGAGGCGGCGCGGAAGCGCCCCTACTATAGGGCGAGGGCGGAGGCGTTTTTTCGACAGAGGGCGTCCTCTCTATTCCTGACGCGGAGGCGGCTGTGCTCGCTGTTCCTGACGCGGAGGCGGCTGCGCTCTCTGTTCCTGACGCGGAGGCGGCCTCTATCTCTGTTCCTGACGCGGAGGCGGCCGCCATCTCTGTTCCTGACGCGGAGGCGGCCGCGAGCTCTGTTCCTGACGCGGAGGCGGCTGCGCTCACTGTTCCGGACGCGGAGGCGACTACGCCTTCTGTGCCTGACGCGGAGACGACCGCGATCTCTGTTCCTGACGCAGAGGCGGCTGCGCTCGCTATTCCTGACGCGGAGGCGGCTGTGCTCGCTGTTCCTGACGCAGAGGCTGCTGCGCTCTCTGTTCCTGACGCGGAGGCAGCTGCGCTCGCTGTTCCTGACGCGGAGGCAGCCGCGAGCTCTGTTCCTGACGCGGAGGCGGCTGCGCTCTCTGTTACGGACGCGGAGGCGACTACGCCTTCTGTGCCTGACGCGGAGACGACCGCGATCTCTGTTCCTGACGCAGAGGCGGCTGCGCTCTCTATTCCTGACGCGGAGGCGGCTGTGCTCGCTGTTCCTGACGCGGAGACTACCGCGATCTCTGTTCCTGACGCAGAGGCGGCTGTGCTCTCTATTCCTGACGCGGAAGAAACCGCCGTCTCTGTTCCTGACGCGGAAGCGACCGCGCTCTCTGTTCCTGACGCGGAGACGATCGCGCTCTCTGTTCCTGACGTGGAGACGACCGCGCTCTCTGTTCCTGATGCGGAGGCGACTGCGCTCTCTGTTTCTGACGCGGCGGTGACCGCGCACGTTCCTCGGGTGGCGAGGCGGGTCCATGGGACTCCGCTGCACGGGCCTGGCCCGCCATCCCTCCCCCTGAGTTGCCTTCCTCCGTTCCTCCTCCCTCCAGACTTTGGGACGTCTGGAAGCCGTTCCATAGGGAGGGGGTACTGTCATGATCGGGGCTGTGGGTCTTCCCTCAGCCTCTCGAGGTCGCTGTTCCCCTTGCACTGCACTCCCCTGATTGTTCACGTCTGTCTTGTCATTAGCACTGATTTCACTCACAGCTGTTTACTATCTGGTCTATAAGAACTCTCACTTCTCACTCCTGCTTCAGGTCTGCATTGTCTTATGTCTACTGTCTGTTTGCTCTGTGTTCCTGTTTATCCTGGCCTTAGACCTTGTTCTCTGTTTGGTTCATTTGAGTTTATGTTGTGTTCTGCCGTGTTGGCTTTTTGTTTAGTTTGTTTAGTTTGTTATTATTTTATTAAACTATCTCTTCCCTGCATTTGGACCCAGACCTGTAAGGCTTCATCAGCAGACAGCTGCTGGCCTCCTCACCAGCAGGTGGCGCCCTGGTCTGTACATTACTAGTGGTCGGCTAGTGACTCATCCTCCGAGCCAGAAGAGGGCATCATCACTTGGAACTGTCTTAAAGCCTCCCAGTCATTAGCCTCATTTGCACCACCTGTTTCTAGCCCTACTTCAGTCTGCTTCTCACTTGCTGTTGTGTTCAGTCTTGAGCTTTGCCTCAGTGTTTCTGTGAGTACTGTTTAAAGATTAGCTCTTTGTTTTTTGACCATTGTGTCTCTTTGTTTTTCCTGTTTACTTTTGATTGGAAGCTCGGCTTCTTGTTACTTTTGTTACTTGACACATCTACAGTAAAGACTATTTTACTTTTGAAATCTGAGACTGAATACTCCTTTGTTCTCACATCTGCACATGGATTCACACAGTTGAGGGAGTAGCTCTAAGTTAGTGTGTGCTTCCTCTCACACCAGAGACCCGGGTTCGATACTCACCTCTGACAAGACTCATCACAAGACCTCCTTTCTCACACGTGACAATTTAAAATCAAACACCAAAAAGCAGGTGAAATCACTTACCTGATTCATAGTGCTTAAAGTTATCGTGTAGGGCATCAATGCCAACAGATATGGGGCCAATTGTAGCAACAGCCTCCTGTAGTGCACTTTCATCCTCACTGGGAATATCAACATATCCTGTGCAGGTGGCACCCACAGTGCTCAGGCTAAAACGACACTGATCATCCTGCATGGAGAACAGAGGTGGGTAGGTTACCCAAAAACTGTACTCGAGTAAAAGTAAAAGTACTTACAGAAATATTCACTCAAATAAAAGTAAAAGTAAATCAAGTAGTTAGTTATTAATTACTTTGGATCATATAGGCCTACTGTATATCTATAGTCTATTTTTATTTAGATATATAGATACAAATTATGTGTGTGTAAAGTAAATGTAAGTAAATGTAACGAAGTAAATGTAACTCATTACCCACCTCTGGTGGAGAATATTGTTTTGTTTTTTTTAAATGAGCTGAAGCATTACAGAATAATTTATCCACCTTTTTCTGAATGTGGAAGTCTTGCCGACCAAACCGGTGCTTTACATTTCCGGGCTCTGGTGTTTCTATTCGAATTAACATATTTTCAGAGCCGATAATATAATGTTAAACCTGCGTACATTTTTATAAATAGTTATATTTTGTATCTTTAGTTATATTGAAAAAGTTTTCAATTCAGCCAATCTTTTTACCCCATTTTAACATGGATTTTTATGAAGACCTGAACAAGAAACCAACAAAATGGAAGTTAGAATCCTTCATGGCGCCGTTCGTACTCAGGAAAAAGGTGTATTATTTAAACATTATTATAACTCACAATGCCCTCATATGGGTAGGACTCCTCTGTATCCAGACCCCCATTGAATTCAATGTACTTGAAGGCCTGGTCTGGTAGTCCTCCATCACAACCCTTGTTCCCATAAGAACCAGAGCAGTCCACCAGCTGTTGCTCACTTAGGGACACCAGTTTTCCTGTTTTCCTAAATGTCTGACCCTCCAGAGAACCAGTCTGAGAGACAAAAGATGATTAAAGCAGGAAGGTAAGATTGCTGAAGTGGACTCTATAAGCATTTGCCATATGAGATCTTTTGTTTGTAAATGTAAAACGTGTGTCTTACTGCACTGAAGGCCCAGCAAGATCCACAGGTCCCCTGGATTTTTACACCGGTCACGTAGCCCTTGTCCCTCCAGTCCACAGAGTTGGGCAGCACAACGGCATCCTTCAGCCGGAAGAATGTAGCACCACCACGGGCCTTAGTGTTATTCATGGAGCCCAGACATCCACGGAATACCTCCTGTCTGTATTCCTCATTGCTCTGAGAGAGAGGATAGAAAAATATATTGGATATGATGAAGTTTTGTGTATAACTAAATAAATTAATTGAATTAGTTAATTTTATATAGTATGTTGTTTATTTAACTATATTTTAGAATATATTTTTAAAACTAAAATAAGAACATTAAAATACACATTTATCATTAGTTTTCTTAATTATTGTCATGATAATTATAACACCTGTTTGTGTATGTGTAAGTGTGTTTTAATTTTTTTTACCATGTCAGCAAAGTATGTCATGCCAAGCCTGTAGGATTTGATGCCCTGATCTGCCATCATGTTGTGGACCAAAACCATTTTGCGATTAGACAACCAGGTCTGCTTACGCTGAGACTCTTCCTCCACGGAATGGTACGTCTTACCTGAAACACACAAGCATGAGGTTTTGCTAGTTAGAATGTTAAAGTTTTGCAAAGTTTTGCTATAGTTAAAATGTGTGGTAACACTTTACAATACAGTTCCGTCATTAATGAATAGCTAAACAGGAACAAATGACTAATGCACTACTAACATTATAGTAACTACTATTAACTAACAAGAAATTCCGATTAACAAATCAGTAAGTAATAGCGCTCAGCTGAAAGAGGTAGTTCACTATTAGCTAATCAGTAACTACTATTTTTCATATCTCCCAAAGAACTACTAAGAACTACTATATACAGGTTCATAATTAATGTGAATGATGCTAAATGTATAATTAATTCTATAGTAAAAATCATAACCCACTAGTAATGAGTCGAGAATTACCAAATCCATAAGAAGGGATTACTAATTATTTGGATCCATATTCTAAAGTGAAGATCGTGATAACTCCCTAGTATTGACTGAAATCATTGTAAGATTTTGAGCTATATGTAACGTTTTGGATAGTAATTACTCAAGTGTTACTGCATTCTTCAAAAGGAATTACTTAATTATAATAATTAAGCAATTACTTAATTATTTGGATCCGTATTCTAAAGTGAAGATCATGGTAATCCACTAATAATGACTTAGTAAGTGTTACTAAAGCCATCTGAAGTATTACTATCCAGAACCTTACAAAAACCTCAATACTTTTGAATCATGATCATCACTTTAGAATACGGATCCAAATAATTAATTTTATTTATACATATATATATATATATATATATATATATATATATATATATAAATGTATAATAAATGAGGCTCAAACATTGTGAACAAGCAGCCTACAAAACATTAAAATAAATCAAAAGAAATAATACATTTAAATAAGAAAATAGCCTAAATAAAGACGTTAAGTAGACTATTAAACATTCGTTGTAAAATTTCCTAACAACCTCGCTCAGACCTGACAACTCATCAGAATTACTGGCCCGAGTCCGACTAGAACCTGTTTTTTTCTCTTTCTCTTCCCCATTACACAGCTTCTGTTTTTAATAGCAAAGTGATTACATTTATTTTTGTTTCTTTAGTTTATGAAGTTAGGAATATATTTGGAACACTTTTTGTTTGTTAAATTCAACCTTTGTTTTTTTTAAGTAACGGCCAAGCGGCCAGCAGACAGATCAATTTAGCCTTCCCAAGTCATCACGATTTAAATTAAAATACTTAGATATAAAAAATTAAAGCATATTACAATATTAGTTTAATCGTTTAACCTACATAAATGTGTGCTATTTGGCGCATATCCAGTCGTTTGTGCGGAGAGTGAAAGCTGAAGCGTGCTTTGCGGGACACAGAGGCGCCTGCGCGATGTAATATATCATCCGGAACTGTAAAGGGTCTACCTTAGTTTGTGTGTACTCACAGTACCAACAAAACATGCTTTTAAAGAAAACACACTGGATACGCTTTATGATGTCTTTGGTGTTGAACAGGAGCACTTCACAAAAATGAACCAAAACCCAGCTAATTGCCTCACAGACACAATTAATATATCTATAGAAAGCTTTAAATTATTACTTCACTACTATAAAGCAAAACTCTTTCGTTAGCTATTGGCCTAATCCATAAAGATGCATTTAGGCATTAAAGGCACGTCCAGTGATCAGATGGCAACTCATCTTTGGACACTGACTCAGAAAATACTAGTTTATTAATAAATCATTCGAATATCTCCTTACTTTTTGTCATGATCGGGGCTGTGGGTTTTCCCTCAGCCACCTGAGGTCGCTGTTTGCACTGCACTCTGATTCATCACGTCTGTTTTGTCATTACCACTGATTCACACACAGCTGTTCACTATCTGGACTCTGTATAAGAACACTCACACTTCATTCCGTTTTCAGGTCTGCATTGTCTTATGTCTTCTGTCAACTCTCCGTCTGTTCTACGTTCCTGTATCCTGGCTCTGGTTTTGTTATTTAGTATTTGAGTTTATGTTTAAGTTGTGCCGTGTTGGCCTTTTTGTTTGCTTTGTTTGTTCTGTTTTATTGTGTTTTGTTTCATTAAAATCCTTCCCTGCATTTGGACCCAGATCTCCTTCGTTTCACGTGACAGAATGCAGACCTCACAAATGGGTCCAGCGGGGAGGAAATTTTTTTTTGAGGCGGCATTCCCCCGCTTGAGGGCGGCGACCATTCCCTCTGCTCCCAAGACAGAGGGGATGTCTTTCGAGGCGGCGTCGGCCGCAAGGTTCGAGTACATCTACGCCTGCCTGGCGGTGGATGCTGGTATCGCCGAGGCTATGCGGAAGCGCCCCTTCTTTGCGGTGGGGGTGGAGACGACCGCGCTCTCTGTTCCGGACGCGGCGGTGACCGCGCTCTCTGCTACGGACGCGGCGGTGACCGCTCTCTCTGCTCCGGACGCGGCGGTGACCGCTCTCTCTGCTCCGGACGCGGCGGTGACCGCTCTCTCTGCTCCGGACGCGGCGCTGACCGCTCTCTCTGCTCCTGACGCGGCGTTGACCGCTCTCTCTGTTCCGGACGCGGCGGTGACCGCTCTCTCTGCTCCTGACGCGGCGTTGACCGCTCTCTCTGCTCCTGACGCGGCGTTGACCGCTCTCTCTGCTCCTGACGCGGCGGTGACCGCTCTCTCTGTGCCGGACGCGGCGGTGACCGCTCTCTCTGTGCCGGACGCGGCGGTGACCGCACTATCTGTTCCGGACGCGGCGGTGACCGCGCTCTCTGCTCCTGACGCGGCGGTGACCGCTCTCTCTGCGCCGGACGCGGCGGTGACCGCTCTCTCTGCTCCTGACGCGGCGGTGACCGCTCTCTCTGCTCCGGACGCGGCGGTGACCGCTCTCTCTGCTCCTGACGCGGCGGTGACCGCTCTCTCTGTTCCGGACGCGGCGGTGACCGCTGACGTTCCTCTGGCGACGTCCGCTGACGTTCCTCTGGCAGCTAGGCCAGCTCACGTTCCACTGGCGGCGAGGCCAGCTCACGTTCCACTGGCGGCGAGGCCAGCTCACGTTCCTCTGGCGGCGGTGTCCGCTCACGTCCCTCCGCTGCACGGGCCTGGCCCGCCATCCCTCCCCCTTATGCACCTTCCACCGTTCCTCCTCCCTCCAGAAATTTTGTTTTGGGAACGTCTGGTAGCCGTTCCCTAGAGAGGGGGTACTGTCATGATCGGGGCTGTGGGTTTTCCCTCAGCCACCTGAGGTCGCTGTTTGCACTGCACTCTGATTCATCACGTCTGTTTTGTCATTACCACTGATTCACACACAGCTGTTCACTATCTGGACTCTGTATAAGAACACTCACACTTCATTCCGTTTTCAGGTCTGCATTGTCTTATGTCTTCTGTCAACTCTCCGTCTGTTCTACGTTCCTGTATCCTGGCTCTGGTTTTGTTATTTAGTATTTGAGTTTATGTTTAAGTTGTGCCGTGTTGGCCTTTTTGTTTGCTTTGTTTGTTCTGTTTTATTGTGTTTTGTTTCATTAAAATCCTTCCCTGCATTTGGACCCAGATCTCCTTCGTTTCACGTGACACTTTTCACATGACACATTCATGGTAATTACTTTTGCTGGGGTTTTGCGGCCAGCTTTAGCCTATTGCATGCATTTGAACTCGGAAACCTTACAGCTGCACTGAAGGCACTTGCGTTCACTGCTGCTGCTGTTGGTGGGACACTAAACACCGCCAAGGCAGAATGAATGTAGCAGAAACACCGATTTTCATGCTTGTTATAGTGTGTGTGACGTCATGTGCACTACTGTGGTGGCAACTCACCACGGCGGTGGCACAGTTGTCATTGCGACCGTCACAGCCATAATATAGTAGTTCTTAGTAGTTCTCCGGGAGATATGAAAAAAATGGTAATTACTGATTAGCTAATAGTGAACTACCACCTTTAACTGAGTGCTATTACTTACTAATTAGTTAATAAGATTTTCTTGTTAGTTAATAGGCTAGTAGTTACTAGACTGTTACTGGTGCATTAGTCATTTGGTTCTGCGTAGTTATTTATTAATGACATAAAGTGTTACCAATAAAGTGTTACCAAATGTTTTTAGAGCTAAAACTAAAGAACAAGACTCTCTTACCAAATTTCATTTTCCATGCGTGAAACTCCATGTCTTCCAGAGAAAGACTGGCTGCACTGGCAACAGCCAGAAAAGCAGCAGCAACAACCAAAAACCTCATCCTGCACACAGAAAGAGAAGAGACAAGTGTGAGGACGAACAAAAGGTGCAAGATATAGCAGAATGGAGTGTGTAACGTCACAGTTTCATTTCTTCTGCTAAACTCCCTCACATGATTTCTCAAAACATTTTTTTTAAATGTGGTTAAAAGTGAGTGTTTACTTGGGATGGTATGTAGGATATACCCTTTATATCAGTCACCCAGCTCAAAGATATATGAATGAACACACTCTAGTATATTTTTGAGAATGTAAAGAAGCTAGTAATAATAGCAAACGGTGCAAAACTTTACTGAAAACACCCTCTCAGGACCTTAACCTCATCTAAACTGTAGCAATATTTTACTTTCAGTTGTATTTTCATGAATTCGCTGTTTCCATCACGTTTTTTATTCGCATTTTAAAGTAATGCATCAGAAACGAGTGACGGAAATGCTAAATGTCCAAAAAACAAATATATCTTAATTCGCAAATGTTTTCACGCTCACATGAGGTGGTTTTTGACTTCTGTGAAAAAGGTAGTGTGAATAATGCAAGATGTAAATACATTTGCTGAATAATTTCCTCCATTTGCATCAAAAAAGTCATGTGATTTTGCCCTATATGGGACAGCATAACCAAATTATCCAGCATACATCTCTGCATGTGAAATGATTTTATAGCCATTCTGAAATGCCCGAGTAAAGTCTGTCTCTCTGTTATCGAAGTATTTCTGTATTATTGTCTCCCAGAACTCTCTTAGGCCTACATGGCTGCATTCTCGAATAGCAGGCATCCACTAGCAATGCAATGGGCATATTTATTGTATTTCGTCTGCACGCTCTGAGGCACAAGTAATATATTATATATGAAAATGACTATATTCAGCGACTTCTCTAACTTTTCTTAATGATGTTTAGTGCCAGTTTATAAGGAAGGGACGACTTTGTTTTCTTTGACTCTTCGGATGGAAATGGTGCTTATTCGCAGATGTTTTATCCAAAAGTGAAATTAACTTTGACTAGAAACCCGATAGATGGGAAGGAATAAAGGTTCATGTGACCTTCTCTCTTTTGAAAGTAAAAAAGTATACATGTGATCCAATTATCTCAAGTTCACGTAGAAGCTTCTAGCAGATTCCCTGGCATCTGGCAATGGAAACTTGGTTTCGTTATTTTAATGTCTTTTAAGAGATGAAGACCTGGAAGTATGATTTTTATGGAAAAAAAGTTGAATGTTTTGGATTGCTGATTTTAAGGAGCCGTTTTGTTAAAACAAGCCAAACTGAGCATTGAGCTGATTGTGAGTTATGAAGAGGAAATATAAGAAAAGACCAAACAACCACAAAGATGAGAGTTGAACTGACAAGAAAATATGCACTATACAAATGTCACTTTTATTCTGTACTTCATAGTAACATAGTGTTTTCCTAGTCAGGGAATTTAAAAATATAAAAAACAGCTGAAGTTAGTTTATTAAAATCTTTGAAATTGTGATTAAAATAACTATGATCATGAGGTATTATTGTACAATCAGTCAAACGGTCCACATTTTCTTTTTTCCTATCCACTCCAGGTCCATGTTGACCTTTCCTGCAGAGCATAAGAAAATCGTTTTAAAAATCTATTTATTTAAACCTGTTTCAAATGTACTGGTAAATGAAGTCAAAAAGCATCATATTAGAAATGAACTCACCCATTAGACCAGAGGGTAACTGGCTGCAGTAGCGATTCCACATTGGTTACTCTTGTTCCTAGACATCAGGATGTAGCCCTTGTCACCCCAACTCACACCCCAGCTAAAATCACAGCGGTTTGGAGTGTTAATTGCTTTGTGTCTGTTTAGTTTTGTACTATTTTATTATTTTTGTTGAGCTTTTTTCTTAACCTGTTCTTGATTATCCAATAGTCCTCTCCACTGGAACTTCCATAACCAACAGCCAGAACACCATGATCTAATTCAGAGCTGCTGCAATCAGGCTCATCGTAGATACCTAAAAATAATATTTATTAAATTAGACAACACATTTCTAATACAAACTGCTATAAATAATGGCTAAAGATGTCACATGTGAAACCAAACACCTAAAAAACAAGTGATGACACTTACCTGATTGATAGAGCTGAAAGCTGCTGTGTCCAGCGTCAATGCCAACAGAAATGGGGCCGATTGTGGCAACAGCCTCCTGTAGTGCACTTTCATCCCCGCTAGCAATATCAACATATCCTGTGCAGGTGGCACCCACAGTGTTCGGGTTGAAACGACACTGATCATCCTGTGTGGAGAATTTTGATGAGCAAAAATGATTAAAATGAAGTATTATGGTCAGAATTATTTACTAGTCAAACATTAGTAGAACTCACAACGGCCTCATATGGGTAGGACTCCTCTGTATCCAGACCTCCATTGGCTTCAATGTACTGGAAGGCCTGGTCCATTAGTCCTCCACCACAGCCAAAGTTCCCATAAGAACCAGAGCAGTCCACAAGCTGCTGCTCACTGAGGGACACCAGTTTTCCTGTTTTCTTGAATGTCTGACCCTCCAGAGAACCAGTCTGAGAGACAAAATAAGGATGAATAAAGCTCTCTGCGCATTAAGATCTGTTTGTAAAGGTAAAATGTAGGTCTTACTGCACTGAAGGCCCAGCATGATCCACACTGCTGTTGGTCTTTAACATCGGTCACATAGCCCTTGTCCCTCCAGTCCACGGAGTTGGGCAGCACAACGGCATCCTTCAGCCGGAAGAATGTAGCACCACCACGGGCCTTAGTGTTATTCATGGAGCCCAGGCATCCATGGAACGCCACCTGTCTGTATTCCTCATTGCTCTGAGAGATGATAAAGGGAATATGATGAAGTTTTGTGTTTTCTTATTTTAATGATAATTATAATGAACTGTTATGTATGTGTGTGTTTTCATGTTTTACCATGTCAGCAAAGTATGTCATGCCAAGCCTGTAGGATTTGATGCCCTGATCTGCCATCATGTTGTGGACCAAAACCAGTTTGCGATTAGACAACCAGGTCTGCTTACGCTGAGACTCTTCCTCCACAGAACGGTACATCTTACCTGAAACACACAAGCATTAGGTTTTGCTAGTTAAAATGTTAAGGTCATTAAAAAAAATGAGAACGGTCAGAAACAATGAAACTCTTCTGTCTTTGATCATTGTCTGAATGGCTTCACTCTCTGTTTTGTCTAGTTTTGTCATTCAGCTAAAACCTGACGACTTTCTTTCCCCAAGATTTTAAAGAAGATATAGCTAAAACTAAAGAAGGAGACTCGCTTACCAAATTTCATTTTCCATGCATGAAACTCCAAGTCCTCCAGAGAAAGACTGGCAGCGCTGGCAACAGCCAGAAAAGCAGCGGCAGCAACCAAAAACCTCATCCTGCACGCAAAAGAGAAGAGACAACTGTGAGGTCTGACAAAAGGTGCAAGATAAGTCTAATGCCACTGTTTCATTTCTTCTGTCATACTCCCCCACATTTTTCCACAAACAGTATTTTTTGAATCTGGGTAAACCTGAGTACTTACTTGTCACGGTATGTAGGATATATGTTTCCTTGATGTCAGTCACCCAGCCTGTCAGTGTTTACCAGAATGAAGATCAGAGCTTATATAGGAGTTTGCTCTGATCAGGTGCCTGTCATAAACTCATAAAAGAGCTGTATGCTGAGTGCAAAAGAAAAAGGGGAAATTACGTAACAACTACAGTGTGTGGTGAACAAGAGTGTAATGCTGGGGAACACACTGTGTGGAAGAAAGTTTCCTGTAAACATCAACTGGAGATTTTTCTTCTTTCTTTCATCTTTTACAGTGTGTTTGTTTGATTGTGTCTCAGTGATATAAGAGTTGTGTTTTTTTTAATTAAGTTATTTATGCGTATAAACAAACTGTCAGTAGTCATACCAATGACCTCACAGCAAAACATAAGTCATAAATATTTAGTTGACGTTGAAAATCTTTCCGTAGTTCCAGTAACAAACTACGTGACACATTTTTTTTAGAACCGATATGCATGTGTGCTTAATTCTTAATTCTGTGTTGTTACTTGAATGATCCACGGCTGTGTTTTTTTTTTTACTGATAGTTGTTCATGAGTCCCGTGTTTGTTCTCAACAGTTAAACTGCCTACTGTTCTTTAGAAAAATCCTTCAGGTCCCACAAATTCTTAGTTTTTTCTGCAATTTGGTGTATTTAAACCCTTTCCAACAATGACATTATGAATTTGAGATCATTTTGAGATCTTTTAACACTGAGGACAACTGAGGGACTCATATGCAACTATTACAGAGGGTTTAAATGCTCACTGATGCTCCAGAAGGAAAAACATTGCATTAACAGTTGTGGGGATGAAAACTTTTGAACAGAATGAAGATGTGTATATTTTTCTTAGTTTGCCTAAATATCATTTTTTTTTCTTTAGTACTGCCCTTCAGAAGCTACATAAGATACTTGCATATTTCCCAGAAGACAAAATAAGTTAAACTGACCCTGATCACCCATCCCCCCCAACCACACCCCCCGGCCCTTAATGCATCGTGTTTCCTTCTGGAGCATCAGTGAACGTTTGAACCTTTTGTAAGTATGTGTTGAGTGCTGTTGCATGTCATCAATTCATGAGCTGATGAAACACATACATGTAGGGACAAGTTTTAATGTACAGGCCTACAATACATACAACGTTTATGTTAAACTAAGAACTGAAAGCGAAAGTTCATCAAAATTTTAAAAAGCTCCAGGCAAAGATTACCAACTTCCCTTCAACACATTTTCATGAACAATGTTCACATGGTTTTTACTACACATAATGTGATGATGATTTCAGGACTTTTTTTTAACTCATTCTCTCTTCTCTGCCTGTAAGCATTGTGATTAATGTAGCATTTGATTTCTTGTTAATGTGAAATACCATTTGAGTGGGAAGATTTAGACTATGTCGCTTGTCTCGATTTCTCTGAAAAGTTTTACCCAACCCCAGACATCCTGTTTACCTCAGTCTTGTAATGATTTTGCTCCATTAACATATCCTCCCTCATTCTGTGTCAGCTGCTTTTGTTTTTATGAGTCTCTTTTTCTCTCACATTATCTCATAATATATTTTTGGCACTCCCTCAGATGATCATGAATTCTGTGAACTATAGACTTACGGCCACCTTTAAGATCATGCATGTGTTTCTCTGAGCTGTTTTTGCATTGTCATGATGGAGGTAAAAGATCAAGTGACATGGCACAGTGTTTCCCACATTTGAAGAACATGGCAGATGTGGTTTTAGGGTAACATACTGCAGTTCTCTATATGATGGACAATAAACTCTTTTGTATTGCCGTAGACAAAAGTACAGAGCTCATCATATTAAGTGCACGTGTTTGTGGTGGTTTAAAATGCATATATGTAGGCATTTGTGTGTGCCTAGTGTTAGTGCTTAGTGTACATTTTATGCGTGTGTGTGCTTGTTTGTGCATAAACATGTTTTCTTCCTCATTATTTTGTATGTGTGTGCTTGTTTGTTTATAAACATGTTTTCTTCCTCATTATTGTCTATTAAAATAATTAAGATTTGTAATGTTTTTTATACTCACCCACCAAGGTTTCACTTATTTGATCAAAATACACTCAAAACAGTAATTACAATGTAAAAAAAACTGGTATATTTCAAATATTTAAAAAATGTAGTTTTGAGTGTCACTCATGTGATGATGACAAAGCTGAATTTTCAGCATTCATTACTCAGTTTTTCAGTGTCACATGATCCTTCAGAAATCATCCTGATATGCAGATTTTAATATGCTGAAATTTAATGGACATGGTTTGTATCATAATAATTTAGCATGTTGTGTCATAATAATGTTTCTGATTATAATAATGTTAATGATAATAATAATAATACAATTAACTGATTTCTTAATTTGAGTTTGGTACTATAGGACCGGCACTTAATTTTTGATGTAAAATCTGGGGGGAACAGTTGAAAATGACTGATCTAAACTACAGTATGTTAGAACTCATTGGAGAAGCCACCAGATGACAGAAAACGACTTGCTTGCTGTATTTCTGATCACATGTTTTGAGTATACAATCTTTATAACTATGTCAAGTGACTGACTGTATCTGCGTCTTAAAAATCTCTTAAAAGCCATGACAACCAGACAATATCTGCCCACAAATATATTTTCACAAAAGAGCTTTTTACCATCTAACGCATGATTGTCATATAACAAGAATATAACTGCTTAACCATGTGATTTTGTCCGTTTTTTGTTTTTCTTAGAAATTGTTTGTCTCCTCAGTTTCTGTCTCTACCAACACAAAAAGTACTTTGCTACAGACCTGCATTTCAAGGTCACTGCTTTGTAGAAGGGCAGTTCTTTAAGCATATTTCATAAATTAATTGTAATCTGAAGCACAGTGTAAAAAACATTGAGATATTTGAAAAGAACTCTGATCAAAATTAGAGAACACTTACAGATACCTCCGAGTACCTTACGCGCCTGGTGCTAATTATCTGACAAACCCTATTTAAGTGTCAGCAATCTTCCAAATTTCACTGAGATTGCAAGACGGCAGGACGCTCTAAGGAGACTGAAACCCTGCAACAAGAGATTGTCCAGAATCAGATGAAGGCAAAGGTATGACCCTTTCAGCCATTGCAAGAGAAGCTGGTCATTCCAAATCTATGATTTCTCGAATATTGCATTTTTACAACAACACTAATTCCCTCAAATTCCCCCAAAAAAAGGCTGGTCGTCCACGTAAGACAAATGCGTGAGAAGACAGGATAATGCAGAGACTCTCAATGGGGAATCGGTTTAACACTGCAGCTGGAATTGCTTTCCAGTTTAATGTTGAACAGAGTAAGGATCTGTCGCAACATGTTTAAGAGTTTGAGTCGGACTGAAAGTGCACTCTACAGTGACCAAACCATTCAACAGCAGAAGGAATCAAAAGGCTAAGCTCACCTTTGCTGAAGAGCATGCTGTGTGCGGAGAGGAGAACTGATCTAACGTTCACTTTATTGATAAGAGCAAGTTTAATTTATTTGGGTCTGATGGGAAACATTTTGTTCGGCAACAAACTGAGAAAAGACTGAAGTCTCAGTGCATAAAGAAGTCAGTGAAAGGTGGAGGAGGAAGTGTTATGTTTTAGGGGATGTTTTCTGCAGCAGGAGTATCGTATACATACACTGAAGGGTGAATCCAATTTTATCTGAACCTGCTTCAGCAACATGCAGTTCCTACCCTGCAAGCATCTCCCAATCAGCCTGACAATGCCCCAGTCACACTGCAAACTGGATAAGGCAGTTCCTCAAAGCCAAGAACATTGAAATAATAAAATGGCTGGGCCAGAGTCCCGATCTATACCCAACTAAAAATCTCTGGAATATCCTTATGGCTATGAAACTACAGTTACCGAAATATGAAAGAGAGTGGAAGAAGAGTGAGATCACACCAGCGCAATGTGAGAAACTAGTGATTTCTGTGGCCACAGATGTGCTAAAGTTATTCAAAGCAGGGGCTTCTACACTTCCTACTAATTTCTGACAGCTGTATGCATTCAACATTTTTGTTGTAATCTTCTTTCCTGCTACAGTGGTTACTGTTCTCTATTTCTGATCATTGTATTTTCCACAAAATGTTGAAATGCCTTTGATATTTTGTCAAACAAGTTAGTATACCGACAGCTGATATTACTTAAAATCTTGAGTGACAAAGATTAACAATATTTCAGGGGGGGGGGGGGGGGTCAAGTATTTATAGATTGTTCTTGAATTTTGATCTCTAAATCAGCATTTTTGATTTTACACCATTTTCCGCGAAGTTCAAAAAAATTACAATGCATGACCAGCAGAGGTCGTTTTTGTTTCTGTTCATGTTAGTTTGAAACACACCTGGCAAAACCTTAAAGGTCACACACCATTTAATGTGCTTTTTGAATGACACAAAGCTTGAATGGCTCACACATAAACTGATTATGAAATGCCTCCATGTCAGTGTCTTCCTCATTCTGTAAAAAGCACAGTAATGTACTGCTTGAGTAACAGAATAACTCATTGCTTTGTTCTTGTTCTGGCCTATTTATTTAAGGAACTTTGTGGCATGTGTTTTTATTACATATATATTCATAATCAACTTTCTGTTTTAGCTTAAAACATAAATATAAATAGGCCCTGTTGACAGACAGAGATTTTGTACCAGCTGGCTGTCATGTTTTACAGTTTTGGCAGGGGAGTCCTAGAGGAACCAACTATCCAAGGACCCGTTTATAATTTCATGACCAGACAAGAACGAGTTTGTGACCTACAACATCAGCGATAAGCCTGGAACAGCTTTCCTTCCAGAGGAACATAAACACAGTCTGATCAGTATCAAATCTAGGCTACCGCAGCCCATCATTACACAACATATAAAAGTTAATCAAAGCTGAACTTCCTTTCTATGTTAGCTGAAAATTTTTCTTTGGTTTGCACACAATTGAGTAATAGGCCGTGACAACAACAAGGCGAAATATTTAAATGCATGTTTAATATGGAAATACAAACAAGTTCTTACATTTTTAGTCCTAACAGAACAGTTCTGTTCATCTTTAATTTAATAAAGTAGACCCACACATAAAAAATACACCAAAAATGACTTTCCCCTTACAACAACATTTATGGAACCTTGTCAGTTCTATACAGTGGTTCGTTAACTTGGAAAATCACATCATTATATTTCACTCTTTCATGATAAAGTATGGTTTATTAATTCTTTAAGTCTCAGATTTATTGTAGCTGTTTCACACCATGGCACGTTTTCCATAAAAAAAGAAAACAACTATCAGCACTGGCCGTAAGTGTATTTTAATTGAAACACATAAATACTACTGTATATATAAATAAAAATACTGTACATTAGAAGAAAAAGAATGCAAATAAACAATACACATTGCTGCCATCCTCATTCAATCAATATAAACAGCCTGATTTTTAGAAAATGTATCATTTCATATCATTTGTATATACTGCACCATGCAATGTTCTTACATCTCACCGTCCAAACAGAGAACCGTAGAGGGCAAGCTGGATTTTTACACCACAATAAATTAATTAAAAAAGATCAAAAAGAGAAAAACAGATCAAAAAAAAACAAAAAAAAACAGAAAGACCATGTCGTCTAGCACCCCTGCCTCCCCTAGGCGTTCTCTCATCACCCTATGTTCATATCTCCATGGTGCACACAAATAGTCCTGGAGCGTGTTCAGAGCGTGTGCGGAGCTGGTGAAGAGAGCCGCTGTGCGTGGGGGCTAAAGAAACAACAGTTCGGCTACAATGGGCCAAACTGCAAGCTTTAATTGGATGGTCGATGAAGGGCTTCTCATTAAAACCAGTAGAGCTCCTTTCCTTTCTTGTGGTGCTGGAGACCTGCGGTGCAAAGCAGACATGAACACAATGGCTGAAAACAAGGAGGACCCATTCACACACACAATCTCCATGGTGGCTGCAAACTCTCTATATAATAAGCACCAACAACTGAGGCCAAACAATCCATTTCCTGCCATTAACCTGGAGGGTGTGTGGCTCGTTTGCTTTTAACATAATTCATGTGCTTTTCTAAACAGAACATTGTGCAAACTTGAGCGGTAATTTACTGGTAAACTCTCAGTTATTTTGGAAAAATAAGTTCTGTAGCTCACATGAAAGCTTAATAGCTATGTTTTCCAAGCTGAGAGTTTACCAGCAAATTACTGATCAATGTTCAGTTTTAAAAAAGCATATAATTGCCAGAAAAAATGCTGAAGCTAAAAATGAGATTTGATGTAAGAAATAGTTCACCCATTAATTACTCACCCTCATCTTGTTCCAAACCCGTAAGACCTTCGTTCATCTTCAGAACACAAATTAAGATATTTTTGAAGAAATCTGTGAGTGACAGCAATGCGACTGACACATTCAAGGGCCAGAAAGGTAGTAAGGACATCTTTAAAATAGTCATCAGTGGTTGGACCGCAATGTTATGACGCTACATGAATACTTATTGTGCGCAAATAAAACTAAAATAACCACTTTATGCAACAATTTATTCTTTTTTGTGTCAGTCTATAATGCACACACTCTTGACTCTTGATATTATTTTCCTGTAACCCACTAAATGGCAGAAAAAAGTGGCGTAGCACTTTCCAATAAATCTACTCTTTAAGATACACGTGCAAATTTGGCTGATACTTGATGAAGGCAATTCTGTGCTTACTTGATCTAATCTCTAAATATGTTTTTAAAAATGTTGTAGATGTAAGTAGCAAATGTGAATTGCTAAAATGCTTGAATATATCTTGAGACAAAGGTCTTTTTAATGATTTTCAGTTTTGTTTAAGATAATTAAAGCAACAGTTTTTAATTAAAACGAAAGAATATGTAAACGTATGGTATTTTGGGTAAAAAGCAACCCTGTTGTTGGGGCTTAAAAGGCACAATAATTATCATGATAATTAACAGAAGGCTGACTTTTTCACTTGTTGACTTGATATTGTTAGATTCAGATGGTAAATATCATATATTACGTTGGGATAATCACCATTTTTAGAAAGAAACCATCATATTTACAAACCGTATGTTAAAATATAATTTGTTGTTACTACTGTAACTGTGGGATCTTTTTCAATGATTTCAGAATTTTTAAAAACAAAATAAAATATATGTTTTATAATAACATATTTTAATGACAGCATATTTATTGAACAAAAATTAATTATTTTATTAATCAAAATAAGCAGAAAATATTACACACTTTGCTAAAGGGATTGTTTTGAACAAGTAATAACTTAAAAATAAATAAATAAATAAAAAACATTATTTTGTCTAAAGTATTTATATTAATTCTGTGTGCCTTTTACCCCATGTTGGTGAGCCTTTTACCCCGTGTATGGGGTAAAAGGCCCCCCTTGCCACCTTGTACATTTATACAGTTTTTAAACAAAATCAACGACTTATTTATTTATTTTCACACAAAATCTGTTGCTCCATAAATGTTCAATACAAACGGATAGTGAAAAGTACATTTTTTTCTTAGGGTGTGCCTTTTTCTTTGGGTGTGGTGCTGCTGATGCAATGAGCTGTTAGTTGCATTGCTGTCTATGCAGGGTCAGAAAGCTCTCAGATTTCATAAAAAAATATCTTAATTTGTGTTCCAAAGATAAACAAAGGTCTTACGGGTTCAGAACAACATGAGGGTGAATAATTTGGGTGAACAACAACCTCAGTGTTTGCATTTTATTTCCCTACATTAGCTAAATATAGCTTACCTGGTTCCATGCTCAGAGCTAGACTCTGTGCCACTTCCCCAGGCGGAAGCAGCCCTGGCCATGTTGGGGTGGGTTCCAGTTTTCCCACATCATAATGCCCAGGCAGCGTCTGGAGATGAGGCGGCCGGACGGCAGGCATCAATAGGGGTCCGTAGTGGGCATCCAGCCCAGGAGGGGAGTACAGTTCGTGAAGGGGGCGTGGCGGGGGATAGGGCTGGCTCTGTGAGTAGCTCCAGGATTCTGATGGGTGCGGGTGAGCGTGTGAGTGTGGCAGACCCGGGTGCAGGGCCTGGGCATAGGGGTCCATAGCATAGGTGGGAGCACCTGTGGGATCACAGTGGGGTCGGCTGGGAGGAGAGGGGTAGTTACTGTCCCAGAAGGATGGAGGGAAACTGCGCCGACTGCTTGAGGATGAAGCATCTAAAGGGGAGAAACAGAAAGCAAAGAATGTAATGTAATGTTTGCATGGCGAGGAACTACTGTAAATTTTGAAATATTTTCATTTTTGCATTAGAAATGTTGGCAGTTTTGTAAGCCAGTCGGATAATTATTTAAAGGGCACCTATTATGCCCCTTTATACAAGATGTGATGGTGTCCCCAGAATGTGTCTGTAAAGTTTTAGCTCAAAATAGCTTTTCCAAATAGGGCTGTGCCTTTATACCTTGATAATCTGCCAAAAAACATCTGTTTGGTTTTGATTATCATGCATTTTAAAGCCCTATCAGTTTAAAATTTTGATATACGTTTTTCTGAGCGCATCTGAAGCATACGCACAGAAAGCAGCTGTCACACATAATGAAATAAGTTTCATTTGAGTTTTCTTTCATGTCTTATTGTGCTTAAACTGTGAAATACACACAAGTTTATATTAAAAACACACATAATGTACAAAAACACAGTTGGTTATGTCTGTGAATATGAACAGCTTTTTTAAAATAGATTTTTTACGGAATTTCTGTCCTTAAAATTTTGGGCACTATCTGTTCAGGTTTGTCTCAGACAACAAAATCTCAGTTACACAGCATTGCCTGTTACTGCTCTGCTTCACAAATGAAAATAGATTCAAACACAGCCACAGCAGAACCTTTGTGAACAACAAAGAGTGGTGTTTTGTTCAGGTTGAGTGAACAATTCAATGACTCATTCATTCATAAAAACAGTGGCTGCATCCAAAATCACATATTCTCTTTAGTATGTTTATATATACATATATATATATATATATATATATATATATATATATATATATATTACTTAGCGATCACAAAAAGAGTATGTTCTATGTAGTCTGAATGTGTGTAGTATGAATATTATCTGGACGTACTACATTAGCCATCTTGTCATTGTCACATAACCTACCAGCGTCAGTTGCATTGCATCACTGCCATTCATAAATTCTCTCTTGTGGCCTTATGGGATATTAAAGTGTCCATCATATGTATACTTCAGAAGTAGTAGCTCATCCGGGTACTTTTTGCATAGTCTTTTATGAGTACTGTGATTTCCGACATACTTTTTTTGTTGCACGTTGTTTTTCACGTATTATGTAGTAGGGCTGTCACTACTGATTAATTTGGTAATTAAGTAATGGACCGATTATTCTGATGATTAATTAGATTATTCTGACGATTAATCGAATAATCTGATAATTACAGAATTTTTGAGGTAATAAAAATAGACCTTTAAAAATTAGCCCTCTAAAATTACTTGAAATACATGTGACCCTGGACCGCGAAAGCAGTGTTAAGTAGCATGGGTATATTTGTAACAATAGCCAAAAATACATTGTATAGGTCAAAATTAACTATTTTTCTTTTATGGCGAAAGTAAAGATCATGTTCCATGAAAATATTTTGTAAATTTCCTTCCGTAAATATATCAAAACTTAATTTTTGATTAGTACTATGCATTGCTAAGAACTTCATTTGGACAACTTTTAAGGTGATTTTCTCAGTATTTTGATTTTTTTGCACCCTCAAATTTTCAAATAGTTGTATTTCAGCCAGATATCTTAGCCTATCCTAACAAAACATACATCAATGGAAAGCTTATTTATTCAGCTTTCGTTGATGTATAAATCTCAATTTAAAAAAAAAATTGGCCCTTTTGACTGGTTTGGGGGTATTTAACCCCTTAGCATTCCTATCAAACTCAACTCAATGCAAAACGTTCCATGGGTGGAATGTTGGAACGCTAAGGGATTAAATGTCCACTAATATTTAATATTCGGCCATTTCTTCATGACAGAAATGCAACAGCCACTGTCCTTTCTTGAATATGTGGACATATAAACCCAGACTGAGGGTTTGGGCTTTTATTTTGAAATCACGATGAATGGTTAGCATATTAGAAAGATAATGATGTGTTGTGTTCTCCTTTGTTTGCATATGTTTCTAAATGATTTATCTTATATATAATAATAATAATGAGTTCATAGATTTTGGTCTGTGAAATCGTGTTATTGTGACAGTTCGATTATGGATGCAGCCAGTTACTTGCTTTGCACCTAAATGACTCATTTTGAACAAACTGGTTGAATGAATGATTCAGTTATTGACTATTTAAGACAGGGATTTGCCGCCACCTACTAATGGATTTGGTTTTTATATTTAAAAATATTTCTGTCACAGCTACTCTTGCTATAGTGACCTCCTCAGAAAAATATGAAACCTGTTCACAAGCATTTCTCTTCAGTGTGCTCTGACTAACTTGTATTCTCAAGTTTGTGGTTAGTGAAATGTTGTTTCAACGTTGTTGAAACATTGAAATTTCCTTTGGGGTGTTTAAGCTTTAATTAGAGGGATCTGACCCCCACAAGACCCTCTATAATTTGCACTCTGGTGTCAGTTAGTTATCATATTATTAGAGGTTCAGCTGAGACGGCATTTCTCTGTGTCTCATTTGTCCACATATAAGGCTGTTGCACCTTGGACTTTCAGGTCAGGCTTGTCACATGATTTCACATGATTTCCAGCCCCACGCCCTCAGATGTCTTTCTGATTGAATCATATGGTGTTCCATTTGCTTCTAAAGAGCTTAGCACACATCACAGAAATACACACGGCCACATGAGAGAGATGAGAGATGGAAAGAGAGCGAGGGAGAGAGAGAGCAAGAAAGGACTAAGAAAACCTATCAAAGAGTTACAAAAGATGAAGAGGTCAAGATATTGACAAGCAACAAATGAGCATAGGAAGACAAGAAAAAGGTGCAGAACAAGGTCTATATAAGGCAAGAAGTTAAACCTTGAGAACCGCATGTGTTCTTCTCCTTCGTCTGTCATATCGGCCCCCCAGAACCTCCACAGACCTGTAGACCCCTGTCTCTGCTCGTGCCCCCACCTGTTGTTTTTACTAACCCTCTCGCCCCCCGTAACCCTTCGTAGAATGTAAAGGGAGGGGTGAAGTATGTTTTTAGCTGTTACTTTTATATTTAGAATTCCTCTGAAAAAAGACACCAGTGATGTAGTCGTGATCAGAGGAGGGGTGGGCAAGCTCCTCATAAATCTGACGCTCGGTATTGTGAGCCGGTTGAACGCGATATGAGCTCGAGCCACTGCGCTTACCGCCACGTATAAACATAGTATCTGTTGGGAGGCAGGCAGCATCTGAGAGGCTAGATGAAGATGTCATGTGGAGGGAGGGAGGGAGCGAGGGAGGGAGGGAATATACCAAAGGTTCATTAAGGTAAACACACACAAATTAAGTACCACCTTGCATTGCAGACACTTGTGCCAGCTGGTATTCAACAGGCTACTCACGCTATCTCAGTTGGCGGCACAAAAGAGACCAAAAGTGAGAGACATTGTGACTATTTGTGACCATGAAACTGTGCTACATTTGCAACTCGCTCCTGTCCTTAAAGGGATAGTTCACACAAAAATAAAATTTGTTGTGATGTTGTGTGCTCATTTGAGTTTCTTTCTTCTGCAGGACACAAAAGACGACATTTTGAAGACTGTTTAAGCTGGGTTTTTTTAGCTTGAAACATATGGACCTCAATGACTTTCACTGATTCTACAGTGTAAAAATTGATAACCTGCAATTGTTACCTTAAAGAGCTATTTCTACCTGATATAATCCATAAAAATTTGTATAAATTGATGTATATACACTCTTAAAAATAAAGGTGCTTCACTATGCCATAGAAGAACCTTTTTTGTCTAAATGGTTCCATAAAGAACCTTTAACATCTGAAGAACCTTTCTGTTTCACAAAAGTTTCCTCGTGGTGGAAGAAGGTTCTTCAGGTTATTAGAAGGTAAGAAAGAGATTGTTCTTTAAAGAACCTTTGACTGAATGGTTCTTTGTGGAACCAATAATGGTTCTTCTATGGCATCGCTGTGAAGAACCTTTTAAAGAAGCTTTATTTTTAAGAGTGTAGGTTGGTTCAGTGATGTTAAAATATATTTTTAACTTCAATAAAACCAGTTAATTTAGATGTTACTGTTTTTAGGTTACATTTTTTTGTTTATGTACACTCCAAAAACAACTCAGCGCTGGGTGAAATATGGACAAACCCAGCGACTGGGTTGTTTTGAACCAGCCTTCTGGGTAGTTTTATTTAACTCAACTATTGCTTAAAAATGATTTCTTCCTTTAGAAAACTAAATAGGTTGGAAATTAACATTTAATAATTTGTTCAAGAAATTTGCATGTATTAATAAGTTGAATGAATAATATTTAAATAATAAACATTTTTTTACATTATTGATAAATGTTCACCCTGTGATTATTGCTAGTGCCTCTAGTAATTATGTGTCTAATTGTTCATTTACAACCTATTTTGGTTAATTTTAAGACAACCATACAGTAATTTTTAAAGAATAATTGAGTTAAATAAAACTACCTGGGTTGGGTTAAATATTTATTAAACTGGTTAAACATTTAACCCAGCCTCAAAATAACTCACTGGGTTTGTCCATATTTCACCCAGCGCTGGGTTGTATTTAACCTTTTTTGCATTTTTTAGAGTGTACACAAACAGCTGAAACATTCTTCAAAATTTTCTTTTGCGTTCCTCTATGGATTTTAAAAGGGAATTTTTAATGGAAGAACCATTCTTTGTTCCCAAAAAACTCAAAAAATATTTTAAAACTTTAAGTGTTTTTACGTGTGCAGAAGAAAGTAAGTCGGACAGGTTTGGAACGACATGAGTAAATACAGAACTTTCATTTTCACATCAACTGCCCCTTTAAAATGTATCATTCCTTCATTTCTCACTAGCATTGTTCTAATAAGCAGCTTCATTCAGTTCAATTTAATCAGTTCAAATCTAATTCGATTCATTTTATTTGAATAAAGGTGAGTTCATGCAAATGATTTGCAGTGATTTTAAATGTCTTTTCTTTGCCTGTGTCTTGCAACTCTCTTCATTCAAACACTCTCACCTATGCTGGGATCACTGTGCCTCTTTTTGCCTTCGGCCTCCATGTAGGTGCTGAGAGCTCTAGAGAAGTGTTCGTCCACCACGCTGCTAATGTCCCCTTGGTAGTAGGTGAAGAGGACGCATCGTGAGCTCAGGTATTCTGCCTCCCCGACCTCTTTGTCCTTCGTAGCTTCCTCTACCTGTCCGGCTGAAGGGTACTGTGATGGGGACGGACCTCCCGAGCTGGAGCTTCCGGCAGAAACAGGGACACCCTCCGAGCAGCACGGGGCCCCTACGCTGTCCATCGGTTCCCTACAGCGAGACGAGGGGCTTCTCAGACCAAGGGGTGCCTAAGAAAAAGAAGTAGCTTAGAGACATTGCGACACATTTTGTTTGTGTGTGTCTGACTTTGTCAGTGTCAGTGTTTGTGTGTTCTTGTGTGTGTGTTTGATTGTGCAATTGTGAATGTATGTGCATGAGCACATGATGTGATCATACATAAAAGACATGAAACCAGGTAAAACAAGGACTAGTTGCCATAATCTCAGTAACTTTACAGCTGTTTTAAAAATCCAGTTACACCAATGCATGTTTTCTCTAGCAGTGGTTGCTCTTAAATTAGAGTTATTTTAGTGAATTCTTTCTTCAAAAGTAAAATTACAATCCTATTTCTTTAGAAAATATTAACAAATGTAAACAATAAAAAAACACACTAGCTTCCATTCAGGGTGAAGTTTTAAATGTAAGGTTGAACTATGTTCTCAGGACAGTCCGATCAAAACAAGTTGTGAATGTTATTTTAGAATTATTAATTAATTTTGTCAATCACATTATTTGTTGACCACAATACTTATTTGTGACCTTGGATCACATAACCAGTCATAGGGGTCAATTTTTTGAAATTGAGATTTATGCACCATCATCTGAAAGCTGAATAAATAAGCTTTCCATTAATGTATAGTTTGTTAAGATACAATTATTTGAAAATCTGGAATCCGAGGGTGCAAACAAATCTAAATATTGAGAAAATCACTTTTAAAGTTGTCCAAATGAAGTTCTTAGCAATGCATATTACTAATCAAAATTTAAGTTTTTATATATTTACGGTAGGAAATTTACAAAATGTCTTCATGGAGCATGATCTTTACTTAATAATATACTTATACAATTATTTTTGCCTATGCTACAAATATACCCGTGCTACTTAAGACTGGTTTTGTGGCCCAGGGTTACATTTGATCTTTTTGTACAAAGAAACATTCACTGGAATGTGACAACTTGCCCCACTCTAATCGACATCAAACACGTTCTTGATATAAACAATATAAAGTGTGGTTAAAATGCACAAAGGTGCATCTTTACTAAGTTTAAGTGTGCATTTCCTATATGCATTGCGCGGAATTCTGCTTACCGGTAAAGTGCTGATGAACGCTGAAGCTTTGTGCGCGTACGGTGCGTAATGACCATAAGCCGGGTACATAACATCCAGACAACTCATGATAACCCGCTCGCTCCTCACGGCTCGCAGGCAGCGGAACTGTCGCGCTCTGTGCAGAAGCAGAGAGTCGGCTGAGTAGAGTCAGGTAGGACAGTGCAACATCTCGGTTGTCGGTAAGCAGAGCGCGCGGTGAGTGATCGGTGGTCCACGGTGACGCGCACCTGACAGCTGCGCTCTGTGGTTTGGTTTATACCACAGAATGCGCCCAAGACAGAGCTTCACATGTCGACCCCTCCCACCCCCACTTCAAGACCCCCGACCACCCTAGAAAATGTAACTGCATGATCCACGCAATGCAGAGCACGTCCGTGTTTGGGCTACTGGTTTGATTGACAGACCCCATTCATCTATCTTGATTGATGCCTAAAGCAATTACATGATGGAATTGTAAACCACCTTTTTGGAATAAATATGTGCAATATAAATACTTTGCATTGTTCCCCTATAGCACAAGTTTGGAGCACTTTTTCTTAAACCTTTATATAGTATTAAAATATACTTAGGCCTAATTTAAAACATTTAATTAATCATTAATAAATGTTATGCATTTCAAAAGGCTAAAAGAAAAAGAATAAAAAGAAATAAATGACAAAACATCATGTAGTAAACTACAGTTCACTTGCTGTGCTGAAGAACATTATTTGGCTGATTCTCGAGGTGGCACAGGGGTGTGAGGTATAGACTGGACACCCAATCCATACCAGCACTTGAGCAAAGAGATTCCTCTCAAATCTAGCTCACATTATCACCTTCACTTAAACAAACACGAGGTCAGTCAAACACACACCTATTAATGCTGTCTCTGTTCCACTAGTTCAGATCAATATTCCAAATCAAAACTGCTAATGCCCTCTTCAAGAACGAACTGAACTCTAGATCCTGCTCTGTTAAATGTGTCAGATATTCTCCCAGATATTAATATGTTCACATTGGACCTTGAGTGCCAGGAGTTTTCTGACAGACATTCTAGAACGTTAAGAGAATCGTGTGGAATATTTGCAGAATTTCATCCAGCAGTGTTAAACAGAGAGGAATGTCTCTGAAGTGTTTGCTCAGGGTCGACCGAGGAGATGTGTGCCAGAATTCTATGTCAGCTTCAATTGACCAATAAACTCTCTGTCTAATATAATTGGTTTCAGACCAACTGGTCCTGCCATCTACGTATCAGAAATATCATTGCTTTTAAAAAATACACACACTATTTAATTTTTCAATTGACAAAACAAGCGTAGCCAATTACTAAAAATGAGTTTAAAATATTATGTAAAAAACAATAAAAGCACATTACTGATATTTAAATAATTAATTTTATGTATATATATCCAGCTTTTTCTTTAATATGGAAGTAGGAAAAGTAGGAAATAGGGAAAAAATGAGAAGAATAACAACCTGCAGTAAATGGTAAAACTGGTTAGCTGAAAAAAACTGCGAAAGCCAGCCTAAGCTGGTTGGCTGCTTTTAGCTGCTCTTCCAGTCTGGTCTTAGCTGGTCAGCAAGCTGGTTTTAGAGGGATTTTGGCCACTTTCTCCATCTACTTCCAGCTTAAACCAACTAAGACCAGTCAACCAGCTTAGGCTGGTTTTAGCAGTTTTTTTTCTGAAGGGTACATTAAAATAATACGGTAAGACTTACCAGTCAATATCAACCAGCAAAACAAGCCTTTGTACAGCTAAAAATTGCTAGATGTGGATGAACAGAAGAATCATGCAATTCATACCAAACTTTGTCAACATGATGGCAAGATACTGAAGACCTCAAAGTATTGGATGAGAAAAATATAATATATTCGTCTAGTACAAAAATACAACAATGCAAATATTACAAAATATAACATTAAAAAGTGTATAAATCTTTAATTTTTCTAAAGAAACAATTACTAATAGTGATACCAGCCAGTAAAGTTACAGCGTGCTATAAGTTTGACAGGGGGCAATGCCTCTATTGTGATATGATTGGATGTGATCGGCTGTGATTGGTTCATGCAATAAAACCCGCCTCTTGTGTTTGTGTGACTTCAGTGTTCACGAATCAGTCTGAATGATTCGATATAACCACTTTTTTACGTCAAATCAAGACTTAAAATCTCATGAAAGCATGATCTGCGGGAGATTTTAGTAAGTAATCGGCTTAGCGAAATTGAAAGTAAATCCCTGAGTCTACGACCAATATTTACCAAGCTTTGATGACTGATGAAAAATTTTTTTTAAATAGTTAAGAGCTAACTATTAAAGAATAGTTGAACATAAAATCACAAGCACATACTGAAACCCTATAATTGATAGAATGGTCATGAATCAGTGATCTCCATGTAAAACTGATCGTGCAGACCAAACCGTAATTCGTTGAGACTTGAAACTTGGAGGGACGGTAGTACTCACACCACCTAATATGTGACCAAGGCTTACCCCAGTCAACGTAACGGAGGCGCTACAGCAAACAAAAGTATGAAATCGCTCAAAACTCCTAAACCTTCAGTTGCAGGCTCAAGTGTCTTATGCTGTGTCTTAAGGTCTCAGATTCAATAGTGAGCCTGAAATTTTTAGGGATTTTTTTCTTGCAAACTAGTCCTAGGTTTTCGCTCGATCAGAACCAAACCAGTGCAGAAAGATTCTCTGGAGAGTAAATATCAATAACTTTCAACTCTCTGTCGTAAAGGGATGCCAAAATGTTTGAAAGGGGCAGGGCCACTTTTAGTAAAATGCCTTTAACTCCTGAACGGAATGAGATATCTTCGCCAAACTCAGAACAATATGTAAGTGCTCAACTCAGGTCACAGGAAAACAATCGCAGACCTTGGTAGTGCTATTAGAGGGGAAAAAATATAAAATGGCTGTAACTACGCAAACATTTGTTCTTTCAACATGAAAATTGGTGTGCACGGTCTTGGTCCAAGATGCCACAAGTGTCTATAAGGACGTTTGCAGGAGAGAGCTCCGGCTCCGGAGGGCGCGCAGGAGAGAGCTCCGGAGGAATGGGCTCTGGACGGCGCTCTTGAGGAGCGGGCTCTGGACGGCGCTCTTGAGGAGCGGGCTCTGGAGGACTGGACGACCCCAGGGGAGACTCTGGAAGAGCAGGCTCTGGGCGAGCGGTCACCGGAGGGCGCTCTGGCGGCGCAGTCACCAGAGGTTCTGGGCAGAACCAGCGGAGATTCTGACTTGACGGTAGCCATCTTGGGTGCAGATTCAGGCTTGGCGGCCATCTTGGCCAGGGACTCAGGAACAACGGCCATCTTGGCCAGGGATTCAGGCTTGGCGGCCATCTTGGCCGGGAACTCAGAAACGGCGGCCATCTTGGCCAGGGATTCAGGCTTGACGGCCATCCTGGCCGAGAACTCAGGCTTGGCGGCCATCTTGGCCGGGAACTTGGGAATGTCGGCCATCTTGGCCGAGGATTCAGGCTTGGCGGCCATCTTGGCCGGGAACTCGGAAATGTCAGCCATCTTGACCGGGGATTCAGGCTTGGCAGCCTTCTTGGCCGGGAACTCGGAAATGTCAACCATCTTGGCCGGGAACTCAGGCACGGCGACCATCTTGGCCAGGGATTCAGGCTTGGTGGCCATCTTGGCCGAGGATTCAGGAACGGAGACAGTCTTGCGTGCAGACTCTGGCGTGGTAGCCATCTTGAGAGCAGATAATAACATGGCGGCCATCTTGCTGGCAGACTCAGGCGTTGCAGCCATCTTGCTGGCTGGCGTGGCTGCCATTTTGTGAGCTGACGCGGCGGCCATCTTGTGAACTGGCGCTGGCTTGGCGGCTGATGGGCTTGAGCGCGGAGAGGAAGCCGGCGGGCTTGAGCGCTGGGCGGCGGCCGGCAGACTAGAGCGCGGGGAGGAGGCCGGCCGCATCGGGCTGAGGACAGCAGCGGAGCTTTGGTGGATGACTGGAGATTGGAGACTGGGCTGGTGGTCCGATCCGTTGGCATGGTATGTGGGGATTCTCGGCTTGGGATAGGCTGACCCGACGTGACGTGTTTCAGAGGGGACTGAACGATGAGACCGGACACTCTTTACTTCAAGTTCAAAATCAGAGCAATTTAAATAAAGAATGAGATTGATCAGTTCGATCAGGGAAAAATTACAGGCAGGAGAATCACAACGAATCGTCTCATCATTCAGCCCCATCAGAAACACGGCACCGAGAGAGGCATTGGGCCAGCCCACCTGATGTGAGAGCTCGACAAAATCCGCCACATACCGTTCCAAACTCCGACCACCCTGCCGCAGTCTCGCCAGGTCTGCCTCAGCCCGATTCATCTTCGGTTTTAGTCCGTCGTTCTGTCACAGTCTGGCTGGGTTGAGGAGTGGAGATGAAATAAATAAAGTTTATTAAATGAAACACTGAATATAATTACAAACAAACAAAAACCAGGAGCATAAAACGAGAACATGTAACATTAACAACAGACAAAGGGTAGTGAGCAGACACAGACTTAAATACACAAAAGACAGGGCGTGGTTACAAACAAGATAACAGGATGACGAGGGGGAAATACAAATATGGGCATGATCAAACCAAAAGGACTAAACCAAAAGGGGGAGAACAAGGATTAAACCATATAAACTAGAAACAGAGGGGGGAAAACACTGGGAAAACAGAACAGGACAGGACAAAATACTGACAACTGTATTTCTATGGTAAATGACCTGGATTTGCCAAAAATGCTTTTTTCATTATTGATTTAGGTGGGTACAGCCTTGCTTAATAATATTTAATGTCTTTTTCGTAAATGCTTATATACCTTAAAGGTTGTATCAGCGATTTCTAGCCTGAAACATAAAGTGTCAATTTCAGCTGACCTTTCTTCACGATCCGCTCGCTGCTTGCCCCATAAATTGTCTGTGAAAAAAACAGTCAGCCTAGGGTCCGAGATATGCCAAAAAAACAATCGGCATTACCAACCTTTCCACAGATAAACAAACAGTGTTCCAACCAATCAGCGTCAGGGGTTTGGTGTTGTGGACTTTCGCTCCGCCTCCCTCACATCCCTGCACCAGTAGGAAAGTCCACAACACCAACCCCCTGACGCTGATTGGTTGGAACACTGTTTGTTTATCTGTGGAAAGGTTGGTAGTGCCGATTGTTTTTTTGTCATATCTCGGACCCTAGGCTGACCAGAGAGACGCGTTTTTTTCACAGACAATTTATGGGGCAGGCAGCGAGCGGATCGTGAAGAAAGGTCAGCTGAAATTGACACTTTATGTTTTAGGCTAGAAATCGCTGATACAACCTTTAAGCGCTTGAAACCCAGTAATCACTGCTTGCATCTATATTTTAAATTGTTACTGCCTTTTTGGAATAAATATAAAATGCTTAAAAACACTAACTTGATGAGAGTTATACTTAGCTTTAAATAAGAATATTGCTTAGTTCTCAGGTATATTCACATATACATACTAAAGTAACTACAGGACATTTACTGTGTCTGATCAGCACTAAAACAAAAGAAATCACTTTCAGAACTTCATGCAAATGCAATGTAATGGTTTGTTTTAACACAGCCAATATACTCGCACAATTATGGAGTACATTTACGGGAATGAAAGACACGGACACTTGAGACAAAGTTGGATCAATCTCTGCACTGCTGTCATAAGTACATGCTTAACTATTCCATGCTGGAGGTCAGGAGGTCTGGGAACATTAACCTCTCATTTTACACGCATTTAAAAGACTTGTTATCTGAATGCATTCTGAAGTCGTGGACATGCTGTTGCCCATCTAATGTCTGTCTCGGCTAAAGCACTGTGAAACTTTACTCGCATTGGTGTGTGTGTTTTTTTTTGGGGGGGGGGGGGGTGCAGGGGGAATGATGCAATGCCACAGGGAGAGGGGTTGAGAGCTTCAGCGTGACGGACAGCTGCTCCTGACGACACGCAGCACAGAGTTTAAAACAGACTCTGCACGATGACCACATGTAGGAGGAACCATTTATATTAATGGCCATGACCGATTGCTCTCTCCCTCTCTCTCTTTCTCTCTCTCTCTCGCTCTCTTTTTTTCTCTCAAAGTCTTCCCAGCAACACATATCACTCTCTCCTTCCTTTTTGGAACAGTAAGTCATTTGTCATTACTAAGAAAACAGGTTGTATGACTATATGCGTATGCGTGTGATGTCTAGCCCAGTGTGTATCGCAATCTCTGAGCCCCAGCGTATGACCCCTGATGTAGAGCTCTGAGTGACCAAACTAGGGAACAGAGGAGAAGGACAGATGGCCCCCTCCTTTTTCTTCACGCTCCTTCCAGCTCCATTTGTCTTTATTTCGGTTTCATTCACGGTCCAGGCCCCTCTTCCTAAGACTGTATGTTTGTGTTTGTCTGTATTTGTGAACGAGCAGAAAATAAACGCTGATTACATCATTGTTTGGTTTAGACCCTTCATGCTAAACCAAATCTCTCAGTCATAAAACTAAACTGACAACTTAGTCAGGTGAAAACAGAGGTTAAAATACTTCAATACTTTCAGGACTGTAAATATATAAATACAAAAACATTGACAGTTGACAGTCTTGCTCTGCAACATTTAAGTTAACAAGGAAACAATTATCTGAACTCTGTGAACACATTCAGATTCTTGTACAGCTTGTTTTCTACAAAATACAGGAAGTTGACGTAACACTTTTTAACTTTTTAACTTTAAATTAAAATATTTTACAAATAAATGTTTAAAAAAATATTCATAACATTATACTTTTATATACATTTCACCTTAAAATCTTGATGTTGTTTTAGAACAGTTTTATACATCTACTCATTTGTTTTAGTATTATTGAGATGCTATTATAGTTTTATTTCATATTTTCAATTATTTTTTATTTTTCGATTTTTTGTTTTCATTTTAATATTAGTTAAAGCTTAGAATGTCATTGTGTCTTTTGTCATTTGTAAATGTCTACAGTTGAAGTCAAAAGTTTTCATACACCTTGCAGAATCTGCAAAATGTTAATTATTTGAGGATCATACAAAATGCATGTTATCTTTTTATTTAGTACTGACCTGAATAAGATATTTCACATAAAAGACGTTTACATATAGTCCACAAAAAAAAAATAATAGTTGAATTTATAAAAATAAGCCTGTTCAAAAGTTTACATACACATAAATCTTCATACTGTTACCTGAATGATCCACAGCTTTTTTTTTTTTTTTTTTTGTGATAGTTGTTCATGAGTCCTTTGGTTGTCCTGAGCAGTTAAACTGCCTGTTGTTCTTCAAAAAAAACATCCTTCAGGTTTCACAAATTCTTTGGTTTTTTTAGCATTTTTTGTGTATTTGAACCTTTTCCAACAACTGTATGATTTTGAGATCCATATTTTCACACTGAGGACAACTGAGGAACTCATATGCGACTATTACAGAAGGTTCAAACGCTCACTGATGCTTCAGAAGGAAACATGATGCATTAAGAGGTGGGGGTAAAAACTTTTTCGAAATGAAGATCAGGATAAATTTTACTTATTTTATCTTTTGTAGCTTCTGAATGTCAGTACTAAATAAAATGAACGATATTTAGGCAAAATAAGAAAAATGTACATATCTTCATTCTGTTCAAAAGTTTTCACCCCCAGCTTTTAATGCATTGCTTTTCCTTCTGAAGCATCAGTGAGCATTTGAACCGTCTGTAATAGTTGCATATGAGTCCCTCAGTGTGAAAAGATGCATCTCAAAATCATGCAGTCATTGTTGAAAAGTGATGCAGGGAGCAACTTATTGCACAAGATGGTTTATATTAGTACAGCACAAATAAAAATGTATTCCTAAAAGTAAATACAAAACACTTACCCATTTACACAGGAGGTCATATCCTGTGAAGGCCCTGAAACAACAGTATGGTTTTAGGGCCTGATCTGGCTCATCACCAAGGAGGTCAGGGCTGGAGGTTACAGTGTTGTTTGTCTTTTTCAGCTATAGCTCCATGTGTGGCTTACAGTTGCTGCATAAGCGCGCACACACACACATACACACACACACACACACACACACACATGTGTGCTGTCAGTTACCACAACAAAGGCCAGAAGCAGTCTGATTCAAGGGCTCTAGAATGTTGGTTTAACTTTAGCTCCAAAACTCTTAACTGTGTTACATGAGCTAAGCGCAGGAACTGAAGATGCCTGATTGTCATCTAAGCTTATCTCAAGCTTAACAAATCTGGTTTCAGACTGAACGAGATCATCCCCGCATTTCCAAAATGTTCTATTTTTCCCTTGGCACGTCTAATCACAATTAAACTATTGCAGTAAGATACACTGGGGTTCAGTATGACTCCTTATGCAAGGCTTTTGAAAGTCCAGAATTGCTTGCATTTTATTTTATTAAGTTATTTTATATTATTTTTCTTAATTTTATTTTATTTTTAACGAAGGGAAAGAGATGAATTATCGCTTTTAACACAATAAAACTTTATTGACTTTTCAGGATCACGTTTGCATTTAATTTTAAACTTTATTTTTAAGCAGGGAAATAGATGAATTATCATCTTTAACAGCCTAAAACATCCTCTTAATTGCCTTTTAACTCATAGCATCATTTTATACACTACCAGTCATAAAAATTCTTATTGTTTTTAAAGAAGTCTCTTTTGCTCACCAAGCCTGCATTTATTTGATCCATACAGCAAAAACAGTAAAATTTTCAAATAATTTTACTATTTATATATACAGTCAAGCCCGAAATTATTCATACCCCTGGCAAATTCTGACTTAAAGTTAGTTTAATTTAACCGGCAAGTTTTTTTTTTTTGTTTTTTTTAGAAATGACACAGACGTCTCCCAGAAGATAATAAGACGATGTACAAGAGGCATCATTGTGGAAAAAACGATTTGAACAAAAATTGGCATGTCCAAAATTATTCATACCTTTCTCAATAATCAATAGAAAGGCCTTTATTGGCTATTACAGCAATCATTCCTATAATTGCTGACCAGCTTTTTGCAGGTCCATTCATTTTTAGTGATGAGCTCCAACTCTTTCAGGTTGGAGGGTCTCCTTGCCACCACCCTGATCTTCTCAATTGGATTTAAGTAAGGACTCTGGCTGGGCCACTGCAAAACGTTAATGTTTTTGTCTGCTAACCATTACTTCACCACTTTTGTGTTTTGGGTCGTTGTCGTGCTAAAATATCCACTGTTGCCCAAGGCCAAGTTTCTCTGCAGACTGCCTGATGTTGTTGTTGTGTTTTTTGATGTATTGCTCCTTTTTCATGGTGCCGTTTACTGTGATTAGGTTCCCTGGTCCACCGGCTGAAAAACACCCCAAAACATTAGGTTCCCACCACTGTGTTTGACAGTGGGGATGGTGTTCTTAGGGTTGGAGGCTTCTCCTTTTTTACGCCAAATGAAGGCTACATCCTTGTGGCCAAACAGTTAAATATTTGTTTCATCTGACCATAAAACAGAAGACCAGAAGTCTTCTTCTTTGTCCAGATGAGCATTTGCAAAGGCCAAGCGGGCTTTTGTGTGCTATATCTGTAGAAGTGGTGTCCTCCTTGGTCTGCGTCCGTGGAACCCAGCGGTGTGCAGTGTCTACTGGACTGTCTGCCTTGAGATGTTGCCACCAACAGAGCCCAGATTCATCAGGATGGCCTTTGTGGTGATCCTTTTTTTTTACCTCTCTCACTATCCTCCTGGCCAGCACAGGTGTCACTTTTGGCTTCCGACCCAGTCCTCTTAGATTTTTCACAGTGCAGAACGTCTTGTATTTTTTAATAATACTTTGCACTGTAGCGACTGGAACTTCAAAACATTTAGATATGACTGTCCACAAACCAACAGCAGAGCTTCTGTTTTTCACCTGTTGAGTTGATTAAAACAGCTGTCCCCAATGAATCAGGGTAATTAGGATACTTTAGAACAGCTTGGACTATTTGGAATGGTATAGAACTTTGGATTTTCCCATAGACTGTGACAGTTTGCAAAGGGTATGAATCATTTTGGACATGCCATTTTTTGTTCAAATGTACATAAAAGCTGAGAAATTTTTTTTTCCTCAATGATGCCTCTTGTACATCATCTTATATTGTCTTTTGGGAGAAGCCTGTGTCATTTCCGGTCAAAAAAAAACTTGCTGGTTAAATAAAAGTAACTTTAATTCAGAATTTGCAGGGGTATGAATAATTTCGGGCTTGACTGTATTTTTGAATATATTTTAAAATGTAATTTATTCTTGTGATCAAAGCTAAAATTTCAGCATCATTACTTACATCATCACAGTCTTCAATGATCCTTCAGAAATCATTCTAATATGCTGATTTGCTGTTCAAGAAACATTATTATTATTATCAATTTTTAAAACTATATACTTTAATGAATAGAAAGATCCAAAGATCAGCTTTTTTTTTTTTTTGGAGGGGGAATTATAGAAATGAATACTTTTATTTAGCAAAGAGGCTTTAATCATCAAAAGTGATGTAAAACACATTTATAATGTCACAAAAGATTTCGTTTTACAGATGAATGATGTTCTTCTGAACTTTTTATTCATTAAAGAAAATTCTACACAGCTGTTTTGAACATAATAATTCTTTTGACTGGCAATATATTATAATACACAAAGCTGAAACAAAGCTAGCAAGTTTTGCATGCTTAATTGTCCCAAACAAATCCACTGTCCTCCTCTCGCCCGGTAGCCTTATTTCCCATAAAACGGGGATACTTTCTCCTTGGGCCTGTTTATTAAAAGCTAACCCACTCAGTATGGATAGTACGTGAACAAGCAGCATGGCTGAAGTAACTGACGGGTGCTACATTCTCCCTTTGGCAGCCTGGAGTGTCCCGGCGATGTAGACAAGCAGCTGATGTCATCCTCGGTGTGTATGTGTGCATGTGTGTGTGTTTGTAAAAGGCTAGCAGGAGATTGTCACCCTGCTGTTGAACATTCCTGTCCCACGAGCACAGGAGGGCACTGCTGCCACCAGAGAAAGAAAGAAAAAAGAAAGAAAGGGCGAGAGAGAGAAACTGAACTGATTGAAGGGGAGATGCGGTTACAAAGCTGTTGTGTCACATGCTCCAACAGCGATAATTTACTCCGCCAGAGTCAGATGGTGTTGGTGCCTCAGAATGCCGGGAACGCAGATGAGTTCATTCTGGATGCTAAAAGACGACCACACTCACAATTCATGATAAAGGGCAGTTCCATTAAATCTTTCAGGGCTCTCCGATGCTTCATTGTGGCTTTTTGTTTCCCGACAGGGATGGTATTCCCTAAATTTACCCAAACACTTTAGGTTTTGTTTCAGAAACTCTTTTGTATTCCTGAGGCACATTTCCACATGTGCTAATATTCGGTTTTACTAGTTTTACTGGTTTATTAATTCAATTCAATTCTTTCTTGTTGTGTAGATTCAAAATGATTTATTTAGTGATGACATCATAGAGTTCACAGCTATTTTTATTGGCCAGTAAACTCGCAGAACTGCCCTCAGTTACAACAGCTAGCCAATCAGATAGAGACCAGGGTAAAAAAAAAACACTTTGTGCTTGTAATCAACCAGGCTTTCACATGGAAAATCTATGTCAAATTATGTAAGGATATACAAATGACTTGAGAATCAAGTGTCTGTAATTGTTGACTCTATTTTTTCCTGTAAAATAAAACCTGTCTCTATGCTAACAAGGTCATTGCCCTACCAACCACACAGCTCAAACCAAATACTTTATCTGATCATTTTCCATCTCTTATTTCTCACAGGACCCTGGAACTGAGAGGACAGTAACGTCACCCCTGTGCAATCCATGTGCAATCAGATCATTGCCATCCATTTTAAATATAAAATTCACCTGTCATTGACCTGTCATATGCAGAGCTGTTATGACATCACGGCCATGTGACAAATGTTGGAACTTTTATGTCTTCAACATGTGGGGAAAAGTGGGGTTTTCGTTATTACAAGATACCCTGGGAAATATCTCAACTATTCACAAACATCAGTAACATGATACATTTAGTGTCCTTGTTACAGTGTAATTACAGATTTCAAGTGTTATTTAAAAATTGTGACACACAAGAATGTCATTGTAAAACTAACAAATGCCTTTTTATTCCTTTTTCATGGTCACTGAGTTTCAGTGCAGGACCTGCATTGATATCTAGCAGGCTATAAAACGTGAGAGATTTTCCTTGTTTGCACAATAAATTTGACCTACACTACAAGATTTTTAATGTTTTTTAAAGAAGTCTCTTCTGCTCAACAAACCTGTGTTTGTTTGATCCAAAGTACAGCAAAAAACCAAAGTTCTATACCATTCCAAATGGTCCAAGCTGTTCTACAGCATCTTAATTATCCTGATTCATTGGGAAAAGCTGTTTTAATCAACTCAACAGGTGAAAAACAGAAGCTCTCTACTATTGGTTTGTAGACAGTCATGGCTAAGACAACGGAGCTCACTGAGGACCTGCAGCTGCACATTGTGGCTGCTCACAAGTCTGGAAAGGGCTATACGACCATATCTATATGTTTTGAAATTCTAGTGGCTACAGTGCAAAGTATTATTGAAAAATACAAGACTTTCCACACTGTGAAAAATCTCAGAGGACGTGGTCGAAAGCCAAAAATGTTTTAGGTTTTTTTTTAGCTGGTGGACCAGGGAACCTAATCACAGTAAACGGCACCATGAAAAAGGAGCAATACATCAAAATTCTCAACAACAACATCAGGCAGTCTGCAGAGAAACTTGTCCTTGGGCACTAGTGGACATTTCAGCGCAACAACAACCCAAAACACACAGCAAAAGTGGAGAAGAAATGGTTAGCAGACAAAACATTAACGTTTTGCAGTGGCCCAGCCAGAGCTAAAGTTTAGGGTGATGGCAAGGAGACCCTCCAACCTGAAAGAGTTGGAGCTCATCGCTAAAGATGAATGGGCAAAAATACTAGTGGAGACATGCAAAAAGCTGGTTAGTGATTATAGGAAGCATTTAATTGCTGTAATAGCCAAAAAAAGAAGGGTATGAATACTTTTGGACATGCCACTTTTTGTTCAAATGTAAATAAAAGATGAGTAATATTTTTTTCCACAATGATGCATCTTGTACATCGTCTTATTATTTTTTTGGGAGAAGCCTGTGTCATTTCCGGTCAAAAAATAACTTGCTGGTTGAATAAAAGTAACTTTAAGTCAGAATTTGCCAGGGGTATGAATAATTTCGGGCTTGACTGTATATAACAAAACTTAAAATCTGACACAGACATTTTCCGAAAATAAAAGATAAAAGGGTTCAAGTTACTAATTTGGAACCAACACATGCAACCATACATACACATCAAATGCTATATTAAAACAAGATAAACCAGAGAGCTAATTACGTACTCTATTAGGAATTCATTAGACTACAAGCCTTCTCTCCAGCAGAGTAATCTTAGAAGATCTGACACTGGGCTTTAAGAGCAAATAACAGGCCAATGCCGAAGCTTGAAAGGTTATAGAGCACAGGTCTCACATCTCTTAATAAATTACGAGGTGAGATAGAGCTACTAATGAGTTGTTTTGACACAGTCTGAGACTCACAAATTGGATCAATACACATTCAGTAAACGGTAAAGACACCTTCTTAATTGGTCGCTCATTCATGTCACTCTTTGCAGGTTTTAACAGGTTCATGTGTGTGTGTGTGTGTGTGTGTGTGTGTGTGTGTGTGTGTGTGTGTGTGTGTGTGTGTGTGTGTGTGTGTGTGTGTGTGAAAGAGAGACCACTCACGAAGTGATCTGCCTTGTGCATATGTTTATTATTATTAGTGGTTTATTTAGCATTATTTTGTTAGCTTCTGTTGATCTTTAAGTTGTTAAGACTTCAGAATAAGGTCTCTTAATTTACTGTTAGTTAACTAACATTAACAATGAGCAGTACATTTGTTACAGTATTTAGGCTGTTCGTCTTTGTTAATATTAATAAAACACAACTGTTAATTTCTTTAGTTTGTCTTAGATCAGGTCTATTAAATAATATTAACGGATACAATTGTTGTTTTAAATCATGTATTAACAAATGTTAAACTAAGATTATAGGATTTTTAATTGTTAGTTCATGTTAGCTAATGTAGTTAACGATTTGATTTTGATACATTTTCTAATTATTTTCTCATTTTACTCTGCATTTTTTTATATACTTTTATTTTCATTATACACTCCCAGAAGTTTTTTAACAAAAAGATTTTTAATGTTTTTCAAAGAAGTCTCGTCTGCTCACCAAGACTACATTTATTTGATCCAAAGTACAGGAAAAACTGTACAATTTTGAAATATGTTTACCATTTAAAATAACTGTTTTCTATTTGAATATATTTTACAATGTAATTTATTCCTGTGATTTCAAAGCTGAATTTTTAGCATCATTACTCCAGTCACACTATTCTTCAGAAATCATTCTAAAATTCTGATTTTGCTGCTCAAATAACATTTATTATTTTTATTATTCCGTTGAAAACAGCTGCATGAGTAGAATTTTTTTCAGGGTTCTTTGATGAATAGAAAGTTCAGCAGAATAATAGCACTTATTTGAAATTGATTTCGAAATTGTTTTAAATATTGATAATAATAATAATAATAATAATAATAATAATAATAATAATAATAATAATAATAATAAATGTTTCTTGAACAGCAAATCAGCATATTACAATAATTTCTGACGGATCACGTGACACTGAAGACAGGCGTAATGACGCTGAAAATGTAGCTTTGATCACAGGAATAAATTACATTTTGAAACATATTCAAATAGAAAGCAGTTTTTTTAAATAGTAAAACTATTTCACAGTATTACTGCTTTTGTTTACTGTTCAAAAACTTTTGACTGGTAGTGTATATTACAGTTGTGCAGTTATTGCTTAAACATTAATGCCTATAAACTGAATTGAGAAAGATTCGAGAGATTAGGTAGCTTGTTACATTTCCAGCTTTTTATATTTTGCTAACGTAGGCTGGATCATACAAGTGCTGCTCGCTACCTGCATAATATCTCTATTCGCGCTCAAACTTGGCACACTATTAAAATGATAATTAGCATATAACTCACATATGAACACTTAAAAATAATTTATTTTAATTTTCGTTTACAAGTGTAATGAAGTGCGTCACTGTTGAAAAGAAAACATAAAGTAGTAGCATGTACTGTAGCCGCCCACGTTTGGTCCACGTCTGCAATGTATTAGCTTTTATTAGCCAATGGACTGACTCATATCCGTTTGCTGCATAATAATGAGGACATCTAGTGGCCTACAAGTGACAATGCAGATATTATTTCCCAGGTCATAGAACACAGCACACAAATATAATTGTAAACTCATTATATCGGTACAGAAACGAGCAGATTTTATCTATCTTCTTGTTCATTATATTCAACAGCCCAAAACATAGTCCTGTTCCTAACAGGATGGAAATAAAGTCAGCGCAGTGAGAGATAACTTATACACTAACAGTCACTAATATTTTTAATGCTTTAAAGAAGTCTCACTAAGCCTGCATTTATTTGATCCAAAGTACAGTAAAATACAGAAATATTTTTACTATTTAAAAGAACCATTTTCAAATATTTTTAAATAGATTTAAATAAATTTTAAAATGTAATTTATTCCTGTGATCAAAGCTAAACTTTCAGCATCATCACTCTAGTCTTCAGTGTCACATGATTCTTCAGAAATCACTCTAATATGCTGATTTTCTGTTCAAGAAACATTTATTATTTTTTATTATTATCAATATTTAAAACAGTTGAGTATTTTTTTAAGGATTCTTTAATGAATGGGAAGACCCAAAGATCAGCATTTATCTGAAATTAAAAGCTTTTGTAACATTATACACTATACCATTCAATACTTTTATTTAGCAAAGATACCTTAAATTGATCAAAAGTGATGATAAAGATAACATTACAATAATGTTGATAACGTTACAAAAGATTTCAATTTCAGATAAATGCTGTACTTCTGAACTTTCTGCATTCATCAAAGTAACCTGAAAAAAAAAATCTGCTCAGCTGTTTTCGACATAATAAGAAATGCTTATCAAGCAGCAAATCTATTACAATACCACTGGAATTTCTAAAGGATCATATGACTGGAGTTATGATGCTAAAAATTCAGGTTTGAAATCACAGGAATAAATTACATTTTAAAATACATTCAAATAGAAAACTGTTATTTTAAATAGTAAAAATATTTTTAAAATGTACTGTTTTTTGCTGTACTTTGGGTCAAATAAATGCAGGCTTGGTGACCAGGTGAGACTTCTTTAAAAAAAATAAATAAATAAATAAAAAAATAGGTAGTGTAGTGAAAATAATTCGTAGGAAGATGAGTTCACAGGTTGATTTCAGAAATCTTAATTAAAAATCTTATTGTTCAGAAATGTTTGACTGGTAGTGTAGTGAAAATAAAACTTGTTTATAAATGTATAAAAAATGTATATGTTTTATAAATATTAGATATTAATGACCGGGATGTAAAAAAAAAAACTGTATAAAAGGAATAACTAGCACTACTAAAAATGAGCAGTACTACTATTTATAAATGTCTAATGCCGTTGATTTGCATATTTTATTAATTAAAGATGTCAATAACAGACACAGTGACAGAAAAGATATAGTAAATGATAAAACAGGGCTAGTATAAGCTTAACAATTACTATATATTATGTAGATTAAAGTTTATTCTATTACATTTAACTAAGACATTAATGGCATTTAATACTTCTTTGTTGTATTAACAATTAATTCATATAAAGATCAGCTCACAGGCTGATTTAAAAAATCTGAATTAAAAATCTTACTGTTCAAAAATGTTTTACTGGTAGTGTAGTGAAAAAAAAAAACATGTTTATAAATGTATAAAAAAAATATGTTCTATAAATATTACATATTTAACCCTCTGGGCCTCCTCATTAAGGGGTCACACTTGGCTCCCTCGCGGTCAAAAGTGACCGAAGCCTTAAAAAGTAACTTTTTTTTTTCTTCAGGAAAATCAATTAAATACATTTTTGTTCAATAATATTTTGTAATTATTATTTAGAAGCATTATTTTGAGCATTTTTTATGAATCTATGCAATGTTTATACAGTTTTAATGAGCAATTTTTTCCCACTAGAATTATATTTTATGTTAAAATAGAGTAAAAGCATTTAAAATCCATTTTTTTTAGTGAAAATTGCACCATCTAGTGGCATAAAAAATAAAAACTTGTGTAATGCCATGTAAACTCCTGTATCTCCCTATATACATATATACAGGGGCTTTGGGATTCCTAATGTTTTTTGTTTTTTTTTACTGTTTCTTCATTTTAATAGGCTTTGCATTTAGAAATATATTCAGACATTCTAAAAGATTACTTTTGGCAAGGTTTAGATTTTTTTTGATTGGATAAATATCAGGTTTTGCATTTTTCTGCTTATTTCTGTGTGTCTGTGTGTGTTTCTGTGTGTGTGTGTGTGTGTGTGTGTGTGTGTGTGTGTGTGTGTGTGTGCGCGCGCGCGTGTGTGTGCGTGTGTGTGTGTCAGTTCTGTACTTTTGTTATTTTAGAGTGTCAGTCCTTGCTTGCTGAACACTTCTTTTCAGCACAGTGGCTGATTTGTAGCTTGTATTACCAAAAGATTATCTGAATTATCACATTTTTTCAAATTTCCCATTCATTTCCTATGTCGGTCATTTTTGACCGCGAAGGAGCCAAGTGTGACTAATTTTTTTTTTGACCCTTTAACATATCCGAATCATGTCACTGATTTTTTTTGTACTCACATAGCTAATGCAACAAAAGTCACCAAGTGTCATCTCATTCTGATGAAGCTACGATTTTTAAAAATTCAAAACATAAAATTTTTCGGTCAAAAATGACCGAAGAGGCCCAGAGGGTTACATAGATATATAAATGCTGTGTAAAAGGAATAACTAGCACTACTTCTATTTATAAATGTCTAATTGTCCGATGAAGTTTCCCCTTCAGACATACACAACCTCCTCCTCCCAGTCGTAGAGTGGCGCTGTACCGCCGCGGATAAACGTGCGACAGCCGCTCGGCCATGTTGAAGTGTGGAGGAACTGCAGCCCGCCATTGTGTGTCTGATCTGCAGCTGTAGCGAGAGAGAGAGAGCGAGCGAGAGAGAGAGAGACACGGGCGCAAAGACTCTAAAAACACACACATTTCCCGTTGACTTTAACCCGCAAACAAACGCGCAGTCTAACACACAGGCTCCGGGGAGAGAGAAATGTCAGCCAGCAGCCTTCTGGAGCAGGTAAACAGAGGCACTTTGTGAACATTGAGCAGAAGTGGCGTCGAGGCGGGTTTTTTTCTCTCTCGCAGCGCGAGTTCAGGCCTGAGCTTCATATAAACCTTCATTTATTCTCCCTCTTTCCTCTCCAAACTCACTCCTTCATGAATCACCTCGACCCAATCCAGAGACCGAAAGGCCAAGCAAACAAAGGTAGGTGAAGTGCTGCTACGTCGTTTTTGCGCTGTAATAAGAGTCTCGTGTTGGAGCTGCTGTTAGCAGGCCGAGTGTTCACACCGATTCCGCTGTTAATTCAACCAGTTAAACCTGCTTAAAACAACCGTACGTTGAATTAAAACAGAAATGGGTGCTGCAGTAGAGAATATGTTTGCGTTTAGCTTCTCACAGATGTAAGAAGAGCTTGTGTTTGGAGCCCACGCTAGTTAGCCACCTAGCACAGTAGTGAGGCCGAGTACAGCTAAACGCGTGACACACACTCAAGCACCTGAACACATACCTACACTCTGTTTGAATGTTGTTTTGAGGCGTTTTCTTTACATTTAGTGCTGTAGGTGTCTTACATGTGCTTAAAATCATCATGTCTATCCGTGGTCAAGATGCGACCGTTTAAACATGCTGCCAAGAGGAACCTGTTGAGGGGATTTTCAGCACCACACTCACTTCACAATCCAGTTGCGTTTTGAATCAGTACATATGACCACGTGGATATGATGTGAGAGCTTTTAGTGTTATATTTTAGTCCGTTTTCAATTTATAAGTGCGTTACTGGCGTTGATTTGCGTATTTTATTGATTAAAGACGTTAATAACAGACACAGTGACATTTAAATGATAGGGAAATAATAAAACGGGGCTAGTATAAGCTTAATTACTATATGTTATGTAGGTTAATGTTTATTCTATTACATTTACCTAATACATTAATAGCATTTAATACTACTTTGTTTGTTACTACTGAATACTTTGTTCTGCTAATTTATGCTGTTTAAACTATGGAAGAAAATGTGTGGAGGCTGCTAAATCATATAGTGAAGGTCTTGGTAAGCAGGAAAGGGGTGCGATGTGTTGACAAACCAAAGTTAATAGGTGGTAAAGATACATACAAGCAGTATTACGATATTAGCCTAATATTTCACCTACCTGACCAGAAATAAGAACAAACATGAATGTGTCAAGATTCTTGCCATGGAAATCCTGGTTCAAAACAGTTTGGTTAACCACAAACACACTCTTCTCCTTGATTAGTTATAACTTTTGACAGTCCTCCAGATGTTTTTTCCAGTCCGACTGATTAGTGCAGCCCAAAACATGACAATAATTGACCATTTTCAGTAGCAATAATCAGCAAAATTGGCGAGTTTTGTTCGGTTCAGTGGCATTGTTTACATTTAGTGTACATTCATCTTGGCCAATTGATGACGTGCCCTGAAAAGACTCTTTATGCGATTAGTATTGTACACTAAGATAAATCTATATCAGTTTACAGCACCTTCCTAATTTAAAAATAAGGCATAAAATGCAATAACACACCTGATGCACAGTCTTTATTCATTTTGTAGGAGTGGAGTTTAAAAAAGCTGTATCTTGTAGAAAAGTTACATTGCCATCTTGTGCCAATCAAAGAGATTTAAATGCACTTGACATTGTAATTAGGACTTCATAACTTGCTGAAGCTAATGTCCCTTGGGTACATGAACGCACTGACGTTTAGTTTTGTTCCTTGGGATAAAACGGATAAAACATTCAGCTTTGGCCTAATATTACAACTATCACATCCTTTTTATTAGACTGCTGCACAAGGCCTCGAGTATATTCTCTAACTTTCTGTATCTTTTGCTTTCCAGTGCAAAACGGAGCTGTTACCCAAAAGGATACTTTGAACGATGATGAGTTCGAGCCTTACCTGAACGCTCAGCCTAGACAGGTAGGTCTTGTTTCAGAGCTGAACAAAAGAAGGAACCCATAGAGACAAAGAGCAGGGCAATTGTTTTTGTTGCCTATTCTCTTGAGGATTCGTTATGGTCCGTAGTTGCATCCTGGTCTCAGGGCTTTGTTTTCTTATTACGGTGTCACTATGGCACTCTATGCTGCAGCCAGAGACTGTATGAGAGTTGTTTAAAGAGGTGTGTGGAGTTACTTAAACCATCCATCATACATATTGACATAGGCAGATATTTAAGAGCTGTCAAAATTGTATTGCATGTTGATGATTCATAGGAAATTGTGCAAAATGCAGCGCAGCTGTTTACCGGGAAGTGATGAAAGGTGATTAAGGAATGAAGTAATTAGCAATAATTACGTTTATACGCCTGTGGAGACATTCTATAATGAAATTATTTAAATTTAAAATTTCACAATTTGGCAATCCTAGCACTAATATATGCTGAAATAACGGGTGTTTTGGCAAAGGATGTCTTGTGAGGAAAATGGGACACGGATGAATAAAGGGTCTAGTATTCACCCTGTCAAAGGAATGCTGGGATCTTTTGTGGGGAATCTGTGGCACTGTTGCCCTCACAAAGCTGATTGCTGGTGTTGAAAATATGAGCAGGCTGTGAGCCTGGAGGGGGGGCCTGGTCCATGACTGGTCCCAAATCATCTTCTCAAAGCTGTCTTCCCAGTGCTGAACATGTCAGAGGTCTTTTAGTACAAGGTTTCAATACACTTTTGAGGTTATGGTTAGCTGAACAGTGAACATGACCTGCTGACCTGAGGTTACTGTGAGAGTGAGTTTAAGAGATGGTTAACTTATTTATTTGACTCTAATCTTCAGTGTCATGTGATCTTTCAGAAATCATGCTAATATGCTGATTTAGTGCACAAGACATTTCTTATTGTTAAACTCTCTTGTAGAGGAGGTAATTTAAAAAAAGACTCTTACTGAATAGTAAGTTCAAAATAACAGTGTTTGTTCAATATACACTACCAGTCAGAAGTTTTTGAACAAAGATTTTTTTTTAAAGAATTCTTTTCTGCTCACCAAGCCTGCATTTATTTGACCCAAAATACAGCAAACTCAGTAATATTGTGAAATATTTTTACAATGTAAAACAACTGCTTTCTTTTTAAATATCTTCTAAAATGTAATTCATTTCTGTGATCAAAGCTAAATTTTCAGCATTGTTACTCCTGTCTTCAGTGTCACATGATTCTTCAGAAGTCATTCTAATATGCTGATTTGGTGTTTAAGAAACATTTATTATCAGTATTTAAAATGGTTAGGTACTTTTTTCAGGGTTCTTTGATTTAATAGAAAGATCAGCATTCATTTGAAGTAAAACAGCTTTTGTAACATTATACACAGTATATGAGGCAGTATATCACAGGACTAAATTACATTTTAAAATGAAACCAGTTATTTAAATGGTAAATATATTACAAATTGTACTGTTTTTACTCTACTTTGGATCAAATAACTGCAGGCTTGATAAGCAGAAGTGACTTCTTTAAAAACATTAAAAATCTTACTGGTCAAAAACTTTTGACTGGTAGTGTATACATTTTGCAGCATTTAGCATTTACACTGTATTGGCCAGTGAAAGTTTGCAATGCAGGTAGTAATCTGAACTTTAAGCGGAAGAAAACCCTGAGTTGTTAACCTCACTTTATTTTTAATTCAGATTAATTTTCTTTTGAGCCAGCAGTAATGGCAAGGAAAAGTAGAGAGTTTTTAATGACAAAGATCATTTAAATGGTGCTGCTGCTTTTTAATATCTTAGCCTCGCATGCGTTTGCTTTTTAGTTGTTTGTTTATTTCAACCTGTGCAATTGATTGTGCTCAATATGAGAATTTATATATTGTTCTTGTTTTTGCAGAGCAATGCCTATACGGCCATGTCCGACTCCTACATGCCCAGTTACTACAGCCCCTCGATAGGCTTCACCTATTCGCTGAATGAAGCGGCATGGTCTACAGGCGGTGACCCCCCGATGCCTTACCTGGCCTCTTATGGACAGCTTAGCAATGGGGAGCACCACTTTCTCCCAGATGCCATGTTCGGCCAGTCCGGGGCACTGGGGAGCAACCCTTTCCTGGGACAACACGGCTTCAACTTCTTCCCCAGTGGGATTGACTTTCCAGCTTGGGGGAACAGCAGCTCTCAGGGACAGTCTACACAGAGCTCAGGTTACAGCAGCAGTTACGCCTACGCTCCTAGCACGCTAGGAGGTGCTATGATCGACGGACAGTCTCCCTTTGCAGCCAACGAGCCGCTCAACAAGGCCGTGGGAATGAATAGCTTGGATCAGGGCATGGCGGGGCTAAAGATTGGGGCTGGGGACATGGCGCCCAAAGTTGTTGGTTCTGGACTTCCTGGAGGGCCGTTGAGTCAGGTGTCCGCAGCTCCCACCATGCCTCCTGCCTCCATGGCTCCTGCAAAAACGGCGTCTTGGGCGGACATTGCCAGCAAGCCGGCCAAGCCACAGCCTAAGCTGAAAACCAAGGGCGGGCTTGGCGGGACGAATCTGCCGCCGCCTCCGATCAAACATAACATGGATATTGGGACTTGGGACAACAAGGGGACTATGCCTAAACCAGCAGCCCCACAGCAGACTTCCATGCCCACTAATGGACAGCCGCCCAATCAGTCGTCTCCTCAACCGGGTGCTACTGCCGGCGGGGTGCCGCAGCTGCCCCTCAGCAACGGACAGCTAGTGCCTCCCACTGGTCAACTCGGCCAGCCCCCTCTTCCCCCAGGTGGCCAGCCTGGTGCTGTCCCCCCTCCACTCTCCCAAGGCCCTCCCGCTCCCCAACCCTCCCAGCCGACCCGCTGGGTGCCTCCGCGTAACCGTGCCAATGGCTTTGGGGACGCGGCGGGCGGACCCGGCCAATCCCCTCCCAATTCAGGAATGGGTGGTGTTGCTGTGCCATCAGAGCCCCATCCAGTTCTGGAGAAACTGCGCATGGTGAACAACTACAACCCCAAGGACTTTGACTGGAACCCTAAGCACGGTCGTGTCTTCATCATCAAGAGCTACTCTGAGGACGACATCCATCGCTCCATTAAGTACAATATCTGGTGCAGCACAGAACATGGCAATAAGCGTCTGGACGCTGCTTACCGTTCGCTGGCCAACAAAGGGCCACTCTACCTGCTCTTCAGCGTGAACGGCAGCGGGCACTTCTGCGGCGTGGCCGAGATGCGCTCGCCTGTGGACTACAACACTTGTGCGGGCGTGTGGTCGCAGGACAAGTGGAAGGGCCGCTTTGATGTGCGCTGGATCTTTGTGAAGGACGTTCCCAACAGCCAACTGAGGCACATTCGTCTGGAAAACAACGAGAATAAACCGGTCACCAACTCCCGAGACACACAAGAGGTTCCGCTGGACAAGGCGCGTCAGGTTTTGAAGATCATCGCAAGTTACAAGCACACCACCTCCATTTTTGATGACTTTTCACACTACGAGAAACGTCAGGAAGAGGAGGAGAGTGTAAAAAAGGTAATCTGCCATAGCGTTGCTCCATCTGGAATATAAAGCTGATTCATTTTTTTTTTTTTTTTAATCCAGTTCTTCACAGAGTTCTTTTGCTGATGACAGTTTTGAAATGTTAGAACCACTGTTGTTCAATATTTTGTCCTTATTATGAATCTGAAGTCATGCGTTTATGTTCTTAGAAATGGAGTTGTTTATTTTGAGTTTAACCAATTCAAGAGCATAGTAAGATTGCTTCTTTTGTCACGTAATCAGTTATATAAAATATGATGAATAAAAACAAATCTATCTCAATTGTAGCATATTGTTGCTATAGGTAGTGGAAATTGAGATTTTATGGTTTGGTGCACAAATAGCTAAACCACTGAGAGCAAGATTAGAAGTATACATAAAATGGTTGTTCCATCATTTGTCATTTTACACATTCATTTCACATGACAATTCAATTTATCATTATTTACTCATGTCGTTTCAATGCGCTATTTAGATAAACAAAATTGAGAAATGTATTCAATTTTTTTTTTCATTGTTTTTTTTTTGTTAGAAGGAGGTCATAGAGGTTTTAAATGACATGAGTAAATGTGTGGGGGTTTTTTTAAAGAGAGAGAGAGGAGAACTGTCTCTTTATGGAAGCCTGTTTTTGCCATTGACTTAAAGCTTGACTATCTCACAATTCTAGCTTTTCTCAGAATTGTGTGATATTAACTTGCAATTGTGAGTTAAGTCAAAACTGCAATATTAAAAATTTGAGGGGAAAAAGACTTCAGAATTGCAAGTTTGTCTCAATTCTGACTTAACTCGTATTTTCATGTTAGAAAGTCAAAATTGTAAGAAACTTGCATTTCTGAGAAATTCTGTGAGGTATAAACTAGAGGAATGTGAGAATTGTGAGGCAAAGAAGTCAAAAATGCGGGGTTTTGTCTCGCAATTCTAACTTTATTACTCGCAATTGTGAGTTTATATCATGCAATTCTTACTTTTTTATTGCTTAGAATTGCAACTATATTTATTGTAAGTGTATTTCTCAGGATTGTGAGATAAAAATGTCGCAATTACCTACTTTTTTTTTCAGTGGTGGAAACACGCTTCTATGCTTTTTATACCTTTACCCAAATGAACCTTAATTTATTTGAATTAAATCTAATTCTTCTCTCAGCTAAAGGTTGTTGTGTTGTTGTTGTTTTTTTCTCCAAATATCAGTAGGATGACATCTACTAATTTGTCCATATAAGTCTTTTGGTTTGACCAGAATGTTAGTATGTCAAATGACAAACATGGGTTTAAAACCACCTTGAGAACTTCAACCACAGGTGTGCTGGGGTTTTTGTGTTACTATGCATCACTGCAAGAGAACATCTGTGTTTGCTTTAAGTGTTTTTTTTTTTTTCCTCCTCAGCCACATCAATTCTCAATTTACTTGAACAACATTTTGATGTTGCATGTCCATATTTCAGATTTGACCAAACATGCATACTACAAGTGTTTCTTGCACACAGGCAAAATAGTGTGGAAACATTTAAAATGCTCCATAAAAAGGGCAGACTTAAGTGAAATATGGTTGTGATTTCTTTTCTGTATTTTTCTTGAATAATTTAGTGTTTTATGCCGTTTGTCACTTGCTGTGTCTTTTATAGTGTGTGTATATTTGGCCTGGAGTTACATGGTGTACAACGCACATTAAGCATATAAAGTATTAGGGCTGCACGATGTTGTGAGGCACATTTAGTCAATGAAGCCGGTACTTTGATTAGTAGTAAATCTCCATCACGTGCGTTCCACAGGAGCGGCTATTAATACACAGAGGTGTAAATCACTGACAAGCTACGCCAAATCGCGCTCAAAATCGAATGCGATTTAACTACGCGTTTCATTGACTAAACGCGCCTCACAACATCGTTCGTTTAATCGGGCAGCCCTATAAAGTATATTTGTTTAGTGTGGTGAATAGCATTTCTAGAGTTACCTGATGGCACGCAATTATCTGTTAAAACTAATGAAAGCCCAGCCCAGATATCCACCATTCTGCTTTGTATAGTGTCAACACTAATGGTTTTTCTGCCATGTGATTGCGGGGTGCCGTTGTAGCCGAAGAGAGGTATTTTCAGAGAATTAATTTCTTTACCGTGGTTATGTGGACAACTTGAATTATGGCTGTAAAGCTCCAGAATAGAGTTCTTATTACAGTCCTTTTTGCATACGTGGGCTGACATCACCATTTTAGCTCACTGAATGTTTTTAGCAGGACAGTTCTTCTGTTTGAACAAGATATAATTGCTTTATTGTGAAGTATTGCTTTCTGAAATAATACATTATAAAGAGAACACTTTCAAGTGGAATTGTTCAGTTAGATCTTTGTTTACTTTTATTGTGCTTTTTCCTAACAAATGCTGGCACTGTGATTCACCCTACTCCCTACAGTGAATACAGAGTTGTTTAAGATTGGCTTGGCAAAATAGAATTTTCATTGTTTTTAGTCTGGGAACAACTGTCAGAATGAAAGCACTGTTTCAGAGTTTGTCCTCCTGCACTCTTTAGTCTCCAGTAAGTCTTAGAGTGGATATCATTTGCAGTTTTGAATTTATTATCATGTTGCACAGCTTGTTGAAATATGACTTGAGAAATCTATCAAAGAAAACTTTGAAATTTCCAGGCCAGATATAAAATTGGGGTGTTTCTGAAGCTATTATAATTGTTTGATATGCTTGTCTTTTTCACAAGCTAGTTCATCATTTGTTAGTGAATAATCACTCTCGTATTCTTAATATGCAAATGCTAATATACAAATATTGCAATCTCTGTAGTTTGCATTTGAGTAATATTTGAAGAGGATTAAATGGTATTTCTTTTTCGGGCAGGTGGAGGTTCAGGGGAGTGACCCATACTCCAGTAACTCCAGTCGGAGCCACTACAGAATGCAGGTGAAGCATCTTGCAGATTCACCCCTTGTTCATATTTTCCTTTATCTGTCAGCATGCTTGTAAATTAGTATTAGAGCCCTATGAAATCTGTTTTATTTAAAAAAAATAATAATTTTTACATTCTTTTTTTTTTTTTTTTTTTTTTATTATATCTAATTACTCTAGACTCTGTTGTAATTGATAAATTTATAAATATTCATCAAAAAGTGTCTAATTAATTAAAATCATGAAACATACATGCTCTAACAGCAGTTTATTAGAAGTTTAACTAAATTTTCTCAATTTAGTTTTATTTTGACAATTCTGTTTTCCATATTTAGTTTCATTACATTTTAATAATCAAAATGATCTGTAATTAATTGATCTTATTGTAAATTAAAATTTATTATCATTTACTTTTTTATATTATTATTTTTTTCTTCAGAAATACTGTATTTACTCTTTTCTGGTAAATAACTTCTGGTAATAAAAAAATGCTCTTTAAATGTTTTTACAGTATTATAAATTATAAATATTATAGTATTATAAATTCCCAAATATATACAGTGAATCCCGAAATTATTCATACCCCTGGCAAATTCTGACATAGTTACTTATTTACCCAGCAAGGTTTTTTTGTTTTGTTTTTTACCGGAAATGACACAGGCTTCTCCCAAAAGATAAAACGATGTAGAAAAGACATCATTGTGGAAAAAAATATTTCGCAGCTTTTATTTACATTTGAACAAAAAGTGGCATGTCCAAAATTATTCATACCCTTTGCAAACTGTCACAGTCTATGAGAAAATCCAAAGTTCTATACCATTCCAAATAGTCCAAGCTGTTCTACAGCATCCTAAATAATTATCCTGATTCATTGGGAACAGCTGTTTTAATCAACTCAACAGGTGAAAAACAGAAGCTCTCTGCTGTTGGTTTGTGGACAGTCATGGATTCTTAAATATTAAACGGCACAATTGTTGGTAACGTTGGTAATTGAAATGTTTCTTGAGCACTAAATCAGCATGTTTAAATGATTACTAAAGGATCATGTAACACTGAAAGCTGGAGTAATCGCTGCTGAAAATTCAGGAAAGTTATTTTAAATTGTAGTAATATTTCACGATGCTGATTTATTGTGTTGGATTAAATAAATGGCGGTCAAGTAATTACCCCCCGATTTTCAAGTGTAAAAAAAAGCTAAACGATTTTTAAAAACTTAAAAAAAAAAAAAAAAAAATTGGTGCAGTATTTTCAAAGAAATTAATATTTGTCTTCAGATTTACCAGTTTAAATGTCCAATCTTTTCAGAATTTGCTTTCAAAGTCTCCTCCCAGCATGCGTTGTTTACAGTTGTTTTCTTCTTTCTCTTTTCCAGGATCGCCAAGGACGTGTGAAGTAACAAGCACTGCTTTGGGCAAAAGACTGACAGGCCCTATTTTCTCTCCCCAATCTTACAACCAGATATTTTCAGAAATTATTTTGGGGAAAGATTTAACCAAGGATTCAAAAAGAGGAAAAAAAGAAACTAAATGAAGACTCTTCTTTGATTTCTGTTGACCTAAAAGACTTACTTCGAACTTGTAGAAAAAGAAATGACACGATTATTCATAGGACTACAACTTAATTCTATAGGATTCTAATAGTGAACCCAGTGCTTCTCACTTTTTTTTTTTTTTTTTTTGGTCCCTTTTTTTTTTTTTTTTTTTTTTTTTTTTTTGTTCTGCTGCCTCTTTTTCTCCTTAATTTTTTTTTTTTTTTTTTTTTTAGAAAAAATTGTTTTTACAGTCCAAGCACATGGCTTTGCTTCTCTACAATATTGAGTTTGTTTAGTTTTTTTTTTCTCCCCCTTTTTTTTTTTTCTTTTAAGTCATTGAGTTCTAGTTCCCGGATCCTGTATAGGCAGTTTTTCCCCCCCACATTTTTCTGTTAACCCCCTCCCTCCTCTTTACTGGAGCTGAAACCATCCAGTCAGGACGTGCAATGATCGTCGCCTTCTCAGTGGATGTTCCATTGTTGGTTAATTGGCCACTAGTCAGTACAAGTCTCATTACCTTCTGAGGGAAAAAAGTTTACCAGGTTTCAACCAAGATTATAAAATGGAAAAAAAGTGTAATTCAAAAAAAAAAATTCTAATGAATGTTCAGGAATGTCCTGAGTTTCTGTTCCTGTTTTTTTTTTTTTTTTTTTTTTGTGTTGGTAATAGAGGGTGTTTGGCGGGGGACGGTAAACGGAGAAGCCGATTTGTTGAGTTAAGGCTTTTGCTCATTGGATCAGTTTTATAGTGTACAAAAGGGGGCTGTGTTTGAGAGTTGTCAGCTTATTTTCCATTTACTCCTTTTTCTTCTGCAAGTTAAACAAAAATTGTTGCTATGGGCTGCTCTCCTCCCGTTATTTTTTTTTTTTTTCTCTCTCTTCCGTTTCTTAAGTCTGCATTGAGGTGGGCCTTGCACCCTCTCTTTCTCATAATCAGTTCATTAAAAATAAATGTGGTATACTCGGCAAAACTTGTGTGTTGCATTTTCCCCTTGTTTGACTAAATACTATGTCATGCACTAACCTATGTCCCAAACTGCCTGGTCCCTCTCCACCCAGCACCCACAATCTTCTCCTACACTAGCTGCCTGCACACTTCACCCCTTCTTCTACTTTGTTCATGTTGGTGCATTAAACGACTCCTGCAAAACTGCTGGCATTTAGCAGTGTCAGAATAAAGATGCTGCACAAAGCTTCAAGTGTGGTTGCTTTCTAAAGAAATGAATTGATAGTATGAGCAACAATTGGGTTGGTCTGTTCTTATTGGCACTTTGAGGGTTTGTTTTACCTATGCCCATGGCTATGTGTCTACAATGAAATCTTTAATTACCCCGTACCATAATGTTTAAACCAGGTCAAAGAAAAAGTGTTGATATAATTTCTGAAGAGACTTCACAAGTTGAAATGTGACCCTGAACCACAAAGCCAGTTTTAAGTAGCATGGGTATATTTGTAGCCATAGGCAAAAATACCAATAAAATGCAAAAAATCCTTAGGATATTAAGTAAAGATCATGTTCCATGAAGATATTTTGTAAATTTCCTGCTGTAAATATATCAGAACCTAATTTTTGATTAATAATTTGAAAAAAAGAACTTAATGTGGGCAACTTTAAAGCTGATTATTTTTTTTATTTTTTATGTCGGTCAAATATTGTCATATTCTAACAAACCATACATCAATAGAATACTTTATTCTGCTTTCATGTGACCTTAATTTCAAAAAATTGACCCTTATTGATTGGTTTTGTGGTACACGGTCACACATGTTTTCTGGTTCTGTCGAAAGACTAGCTTTTTCACATCTGGTCTTCCATGAAATGGTTTCATTATTTAAAACGCAACAAGAAATTCTTTGTAATGTGATAGTGTGGTTTTATCTGCGATTTTGATTTACGTGTTTACTTCTCTGAAGCACTTTATTCATCAGCCTCTCGATGGCGCCGTTTCCACATCTAACCTGATCTTGGATACGTTTTACCTTGAGGAGTGTGTAAACAAAGCTTGTATGTGTTAGAAAATCGCCAAATTCCTGCATAAACATTGTGTGAAAATTGAGTATTTTTACTTTTATATCAAAGCTGCATGTCCGTATCTTAAAATCACATTGGACTGCCGTCAATACTCTTCAACAGAAGGACGGGGTTTTTAATCCTAAAATGGCGGCGCTGTGTGGAAATGAACGTTTGTCCAACAGAGGGCGTTAAAACTTAATTTTTCCCGTCTCTCTAAACTCATGTAAACGAGCCGTTTGACTGAATGAAAAGAATAAGAACTCGCATTTATGACAATGATTGTTTGAGTTTGATTTTTGAAACCATGTACTTTATTACGTTAATTTGTGGCTATATGTTTTTCAGCAAAATATCTATTCAAATTAAACTACATAACCATTTAAAAGAAAAATCTGTTTTCTTGCGTTTGTCATTCCAAAACTGTATGTTCATTCTTCTGTGAAACATTATACAATTTATTTTAAAGGATGACTCATGTCCCACACTTTTGTTCAACAGAAGAAAAAACCCATACAGTTTTGGAATGAAACAAGGGTGAGAAAATGTAGATAGAATTTTCATTTGTGTAAACAATACCCACAGAAATCCTCCTTTAAAACAATTGACAATATATTCACATGTTCAGAACAGATATGTGGGTTTAATCTTATAGAAACTGGTAAAGAAACAGGCAAAATGTTTGTTTTTAGTATATAAAAAAAATTGTTTATTTTGACCTTTAAGGAGTCACAAAGAATATTGCAGTGGCCTACACACTCATAAAAGAATCAAACATGGCCCACACAGTAACCACTCTTGTTTGTATTGTATTTCAGTGTGCTCAACATTAAACCTTTCACTTCATTTTATGAGCTAAAATTACATTTCACACTGAGTATATGACAATTTTACATTTTACTATCCAACGGTTTTGCACTTGGCTAATTTGTCAAGGGCTGCTGTGTCAGTGAGGTCACAGCCATCAATCAATTAAACCTTTTAATTGAAGACAGTGCGGTGGAGCTCTGCTTTTATAAGTGCTAAAACCAAGTGTTTACAAGAAGCCTTATATGTGACCCTGTGCCACAAAACCAGTCATAAGGGTCCATTTTTTTAAATTGAGATTTATATAATCTGAAAGCTGAATAAATATTTCCAATGATATATGGTTTGTTAGAATAGGACAATATTTGGTTGAGATTTGGAAATCTGCAATCTGAGGGTGTACAAAATTCTAAATATTGAGAAAAGCACCTCTAAAGTTGTCCAAATTAAGTTCTAGCAATGCATATTACTAATCAAAAATTAAGTTTTAATATATGTACTGTAGGAAATTTGCAAGATATTTCATGGAACATGACCTTTACTTAATATCCTAATGATTTTTGGCTATTGCTACAAATATACCTGTGCTACTTAACACTGGTTTTGTGGTCCAGGGTCTCAAATGTGTCTAAATCAGCTCTTGTCTAATATGTGTATAGCTATAGTGTGTATGTATATGTGCATAAGAGAAATTATCCTATCAATACTTTTGTATTATTTGTGCATGTGTGTGTGTGTGTGTGTGTGTGTGTGTGTGTGTGTGTGTGTGTGTGTGTGTGTGTGTGTGTGTGTGTGTGTGTGTGTGTGTGTGTGTGTGTGTGTGTGTGTGTGTGTGTGCATTGTTGATATTGGGGGTGTTTTACGTATGAGGGGGAAATAAGATGCAGCACATGGCTCAACCTCCCGTCTGTCTATATCATGCCGCCTGAGGGGCCTTTCTCTGACCTCAGCCTCTCTCTCCCCAGGGACCCCAAAACCTCTCGGGATCCCCAGACAACACAAAGGTGGGGAGGGGAACGGCACGTGTCTCTGAGACCGTTGATGCGGAGTGTGTTTAAGACAGATGCAGTCTAGTCTGTCCATGTGTCTGCTGTCATTCTTCTCTGAAAATAGAGCAAACTAAATAGTGCACATGCCTGCCAATGTTTACATTATGATCACTATTTTGCTGTTAAAAACTGTAGGGCGCCTTTAGGTTTCAAAGAAAATGAGAAGCTCAAAAAATTGCTTAGAAAAATTCTTATTAAACCATTTCACTACGGCATTAAAAAGACTAATACATAGGTTTATCTGGACTACTTTTAGATCAATGCAGGCCACAAGGAAGTCGATTTTCAGGCTTTTAGATCATATCCGTGTGGCCGCTGATAACAGGCTGCACCTGAATAACAAAGAGATGCAGGCCTGAACTCAATCAGTCTCGGGTTTAAGAGCAATAGATGTTGTGAATTTCCGATTTAGGTTCTTCTTGTACCCCAGACAGTATTATCGCTTTTTATCCTGCTGCCGTTGCCATCCGGATTGTGTGTGCGGGGTGAGGGGCGAGGAGCGCGCTCCGTTTATCAGTGTGTTGACAGTCGAGCAGCGGCGTGCGTTCAGCGCATTATCAAGAGCGCGCCCGTGTATTTTTGCCATTAGTAACGCCTGGCCATGTCTGCAAAAGATGCAATTTACATAATAAAATCATTTCTGAACTACACCAAGGGACCGATTTATTTCAAACGAATATGTATATATGGAGGTCGAACGAAAATCTAAAAGGGTCTATTTAAATGTCCTTTCAATTGCATACAATCTATTTAACACAAGTTAAAAATAAAACAGATAAATAAAACGATTTTCGAAAAAACAATATGAATTTAGGCTAATTTATTACATACCTATGCAAAATCTTGCACATTTAATGATGTCTAATTTTTTAGATTTAAATGATATGTTTATAAGCATCGGCTGTTTGTATTTTTGTTATGTATATAACAGAAATTATCTAAATTAATTTTATTCAAAATATTCATTACTTGTAATGTGCTCTTAATTTTTTCTAAATGATAAGATGTTTTCCATTTGCTAGCCTAAATCTAACGCATATTTGTCATATCTGTCTTTTTTTTCCTCTGTAGATGATTTTGAAAACATTAAAAACATAAATCATTAAAAACACCTAAATCAAAATAAATTCAAATTATTTGTTAATATATCTTTCCAAAAACCGAATATTAGACATAATACTGAACTTTTAAACTATTTGTCGAAACATTTTAATTGAAATGCTTCTCGTTTTAAAATTAGGCTACATGCTTCTTTGATACAAAATACAATTATTTAACGTCTAATTTAGCGACTTATTTGTGGTCGGTTTGATTCAAGAGTGTGATATGTAGCCTCAACTTAAAGTCAAAGGTAACGTTCCTCTCAACCATACTTAATGACAGCAATTTTAAAAATAGGCTATATGTTTAAACAAGCAAAAAAAAAAGCAGTGCTGTTCAAATCTGTCTTTCGTAGTGATCGCCTTGGCGTTCTCTATCTATTTGAAGTCGTCATAAGGACAAATGTCGAACAGTGTGGAAAACACAAATACGTCTTAAAGCTTTGTAAGTTGTACGACCAAAATATACTTTGTGTAAATATATATAAGCTTAAAATATAACACCAGCAACGTCATACGCAGTCTGTATGTCTGTCAGGGTGATTAATATTTGCTTTCATTGTCTTCACAGTTGTATTCCGTCGACGGAAATCTAGCCTGAGGGGCAAAGCCTCATCCCAGACCCTGTTTGCCTTTCTTTTGTGAGTAAAATTCATCATTAGTCATAAATAAATACGTAAACTTTGACCTCTCTAAACATCTGCGCCACGTGCCTAGAGCAGATAGGTGATTTATTACTTCCAGTCTGAAGGAACATGATTTGAGCTTGGGCCTTATGTGTTGGTGTTGGTGCTGTTTTTCCTGTTTAAAATCTGCAGTAGCACTAGCAACAAACCTTAATTACACCCTACTAAAGATTTTCTTAACTTAAGGGGTTTGTTGCAACGGGCCACTTATCTTCCTCTAAATTCACTGCGTCACAGATTTTGGGTAGAAATCTTTGTCAGAATTGTAAAATATTGTAGGCCCAGTACTTATTTGTAATATTTAAAGCCTCTAATCCCGTACTCACTACACCCCGTTTGCATATTACACTCCATTGCTTGTAATAATGGCTTGTGTTGTGAAATGTAGGTCATAACGCAACCTTTGCAGTTTTCGCCTCAGAGCTTTTTGCCGCTAAATATAATCTCATGGTTTGGGAGAGATACAGCCATGCCTTTCGTAAGTCATTATATGCATATTAGGCCCGTGTTCATGTGTTTTTGTTTAAAGTAATGAATATTCGATGGTGTACTTAAGTGTATAAAGGGATTAGCTGGTTGCATGATATCGACGTGAATCAGATAGGGCTTGGCAGTGTGATGCTGCAGTGTGTTATTTTATTGTGCACGTATGATGATGAAACCACAGTTGTAGTGACCGCACTTTGTCCCGTCGATCGGTCACTCAGTCGCTTAGTCGCTCAGGTGCTCAGGTGAGGGCTGCTGTTGGCTTCTCTCTTGGCATTCACCGCGTGCCTTAATTGTATTGAAATTAAATCAAGGTCCACTGTGAACACAAAGAGCAAAAACCCAAGTTTCCGAACGTCTTTTCCCACAAACTCTCTCCGTTCCCCGTTCCTCTTCATCCCTGCAGTCTGGTCTGTTCTCACGGCTAACGGTTCACTCGATGCACTTCAGCTTCCCTCGCTGTCTGTATTTGGTCCCTATGCAGTCTGCACATCCTGTTCTCGTCCTTCAGTACAATACCACGTTTCCGTACTCATCTAAAATCCCCTTCTTCTCACCTGATGTGGGCTTCGCTGGGGTTAGTGCAGTCCAAACAAGAAGTCCTAATCTTGCACAATCACACACGCACACACACACACACTCACGGACACTTACAAACGCACTATCGCACATCTTCCCGAGGACTCTCCCCTGAGCGTGCAGGATTTAAATCGTATAATTCCCCTCTTCGATCGGCCTAGATGTGTGGCAAGAACAAAACATACATGACAATGCAACACAGTGTTTCTCATGGTCATATTTTTCACACATATACACAAAAAAACATCCCATTCAGAAACATTCAGACCACAAATCTAGCTGTGCCGAATGCGTGTCTTGAGAATTTACAAGAGAGAGGAGACAGAGAGATAAAGAGGATCTACCTTTTGTTGTACCCCTTCTGCAAGAAGCCCTGGCACCTGCCTTCTGTTTCATTCCAGCAGACCTTTTCTCTCTCTCGGCCAAACAAAGAGGACCAGCAAAGCCGTGCGTGAGGGATGTGCGAAGATGCAAAGCTATGCACTGCTCTCCCCCTCGTCCATTCAGCACGTCCACCGCCATGATGAGACGGCTGCCAGCATCACAATGTAAAGCTAGCGCTTCCCTATGACAGTCTGTTCTCTCCCTCTCTCCCCCCACCTCTCTCTCTGTCTTTTATTTCTCTCACTCTCTCAGCATACGCGCACCTATACGGCAAGTAAAAACAAGTACGGTTAAAATCACATCACATAAATGAGTTGAACCTGACCATGACAGTAATAAATGCATACGTTACAGAGAACATGTACATGTATTTAGAAAAATAACAATAATATTCCAAAACACATCAGTTACAGCCAGAAGCATCAGATCACATACAACAATTACCCAGAAGCATGGTCTATTTCTTCAGAACTACTAACATTATGCTTTAGCTTCGTTCTTTTTCCTTGCATTCTCGCTCTAGCAGAAAACAGAAGCGTATATCCCGTTTTTTCCCGTTCTTTTAGTTCCGTCAGTTCTCGCTATTCTCCATCCAAGGGTGAACAGGGGGTCCTGCCGAAGCTCTCTGCCCCAGCCGAGGCTCCTTTTCCTGGGGGCTTGAGAGCAGGATTGCAAGGGGAGATGTTCTGGGAGGTGGGGTGGAGGGGGTTTAGGGGGAGAGGTAGGCAGGTAGGAAGGTTTTCACGCATGCAGGAAGGGAAAATCAGGTGCTGGGATGCCGCAGCCGCTTAAAAACAAAAACAAAAACAAAAACAACAACAACAACAAAAAAAGAGGAGTAGTATTCTCCCCGTGAGAAAATCAGCCTGAGAAAATCCAGCAGTGCGCACCACTAAAAAAATGTTTTTAAAAAAGAAAACGAAAAGCGGAGAATGCGCATATACATATATAAACACATCATATATGTATACATATCCAGAGGAAGAGGGAAGGAGCAGGTATGCAGGGGATGAGCGGTTCACACACACGGACACACACACACACTGCGCTGCGCACACGCTTGGGCTACAATTTATGCTCTCCGTTTGACACCACCCCCACCTCCCTGGGCACATACATACGCGCTCACACACACACACACACGTGCGTGTAACGTCCCAGCTGATCGTGGTAGAGAGATTAGATTGTGGGGACAGCTGGCAGGGATTACACACGCAGGGGGTTGACTGAGCAGGGGAGGGGAGACCCTCTCTGACCAAGATGTATACACACACACACACACACACACACAATAAAATGCAGGAAGAAAGTATGCAGCATCACGTTTACCTAGAAATACATTGACATCTCATAAATAGCTGCTGTATTTGAAAATAAGGTAATAAACACACACTCGAACTGAATGTAAAACGCACCTAGACGTCGAGGGTTAATGTATGTTAATACATACTGACTGCTAGGGGGTGGCGGGGTGACACAGTTGACCTTTGACCCTGGACCACTCCATCTTTTCAGGGTGATCAGCTGATTGCAAAAGGGGGGCCGTAGGGAGGCAACCCAATATGCTCCCCTGACACGCACGCACACGCTGAGACGATACATCATGCATGATATAACACGAGCCGCTACTTCGCTAATGCGCAATATCACTGCGAATCAGCGGGATGGGGAGCATCAAATGCAAAAGAAATGTTGATTTTAAAACGGGTTTTCTTCGTTCGTCTGCGTCGCACTTGATGGTGTTAAATCTGGAAGCGTTTCAAAGTGTGAAACCCCAGTGAACTAGCTGTACAGAAGAGATCAATACTGTTTAGTCTTGGATTTTGAACAGCGTTTGAACTATATCTGACATTTAAATCAATTCTATGCTTCAGCATTTTCTGCTGAGGAGGACTGCAAGAACATTCTGTTCTTTCAGAAAATATCATTTTAAAATGTTATGCAAAACATGCGAAACTTTTTTTGTGAATAGAAATAATGAGTTAATGTCATTACACAATTTTATATACATGAAGTATTATACTGAGTGTATTCATTTACAGTCAAACCAAAAATTATGCAAACACCAGATATATATATATATATATATATATATATTTTTTTTTTTTAAATTAATCTAATTTTTTTTACTAGTGGGTGCAGGACACTATAGTTCATTTATGTAAGTGAGGATAGCAAAGTACAGTAAAGTGTGACATATTAAACTCAAAAAGTCAAATTGATAAAAATTGGGATCCAAAAATTATTTAGACACTTTGACCTGACCATGTTTAGCTTAAGTGTTTTTTCTTTAATTTCTAATGCGAAATTACCATTGCTTGGTAATTGGTCAACAAAGTACTGATAGATGTGTAAATATTATCATACTAACAGCTGTCTGAATTTTTACATACCTTTTTATCAAAGTTATCTGACATTATCAAGGTTCTGACACAGTTCTTGCCATATTTTATTACTGTTTTCTAAACTATAGCGAATAAACTGTGATAATGTGAGAAATGTTGTCTAAATAAATTTTGGTTTGACTGTAAATGCACACATTTTGTATAATACTAAACGATTGACATAATGATATTTTTAAAATAAGGCTAAAACATAAAAGAGAATATTGTGGACGCATAAATATCTACACTGTTAAAAATAAAGCTGCTTCACAATGCCATAGAAGAACCATTTTTGTCTGAATGGTTCCATAAAGAATCTTTAACATCTGAAGAACCATTCTATTTTACAAAAGGTTCTTTGTGGCAAAAGAATGCTCTTCTGATTATAAAAAGGGAAGAAAGAGATGGTTCTTTTTAGAACTAAAAATGTTCTTCTATGGCATCGCTGTGAAGAACCTTTTAAAGCGCCTTTATTTTTAAGAGTGTACAACTGTCTTTAAAACTGTGTGTTTGTGTGTAGCACGCTTAAAATGTCTCCTTGCTCTATTTATGTCTTTGTCAATGCGTGTATATTCCTGCATGAGATCATTATTGTATATTTTTGCATTTTATGTGAGCGTACGCCCCGGGCAAATCAAACAGAAATGAAGTGTATGGAAATGGAAGAGATTAGGGCCAGTGTGTGTGTGTGTGTGTGTGTGTGTGTGTGTGTGTCAGCACTAGCATAGCCTGCATTCCTCCTAGCAATAGCGTCCTCTGAGTGCACTTTAATCTGTAATCTGACAGATTAGCAAATAGGAGCGTTTGAGCTGGATTATCGCCTCATTACAAATGACGAGCATCCCAGGACCTGCTCCTTCTGTGTGTGTGTGTGCGTGTGCGTGTGCGTGTGCGTGTGTGTGTGTGTGTGTGTGTGTGTGTGTGTGTGTGTGTGTGTGTGTGTGTGTGTGTGTGTGTGTGTGTGTGTGTGCGTGCGTGTGTGTGTGTGTTGGCATATCCTGTATTCTTTGTGTTTTGTGTCTGTGGTTGCATGCCTTTGTATGGTCAGATCTTAATTTGAATAAACTTCCATGATAGTGTGGGTATTTCTTTAAAAGCAACTCCACATTCATTGCATTTTGTTCAAATCTGGTTAAACAAACGCTATAGTTTTTCTGATTTTTTTTCTGTCCTGTATGTAAAAAGGACCAATTTTTAGGCTTCATCAAATGATACATTTGATTTCTATTTATTTTAATCCCAGAGTTCATATCTTATATGTCAGCATCAGATTAAAATTCCCATCAAAAAATAAATAAACAAAAACAAAGCAACCAGATGTTCTATCGAAGCGGTCGGTCTTTGCGCTGCATCATTTTAAAGAGGTCACATAACAGATGGGTCGCTAAAACATCCTCACTGACGAGTCGAAATGGGACATTTACAAGATTACAAAGACTAAAGCTAAATGAGTTTAAAATCTAAACCTGCAGTATTTAAGGGTGAAAGATCATTATTTTAAACTAATGCAAGCTACAGGGAAAAAGCAGAGTGGTGCACAGTTGCACATTGTGTTGTGTTTCTATGTTTTTTGTGCTTTCGTGTGCTCTTGCTTTAAAGGTATATGGGTATAATGCTGAGTTGGCCATTATATGTGTGTCTCAGGAGTGTGTGTGTGTGTGTGTGTGTGTGTGTGTGTGCCTATGGGCTATGCACAGATGTGTATGTGAGTGAGCACTGATGCGTGTGGGTCTGTGCAGAACGCTTGGTAGGTCGTTTGGTAAATCCGGCAGCATGTGCTATTGTGCTCGCCGCTACACTAACATGCATGCACACTTATATAAAAGCATGAAATGCACAGACAAATGCAACAAAAATACAATTTATTGTTTAATCAACACATAGACAATACATTAAAGGAATAGCTCACCTGAAAATGAAATTATTGCTGCTATTTCTTCACCCTATATGTTGTTCCAAACCTGCATGAAAATGAAATTCTTGCTGCTATTTCTTCACCCTCATGTTTTTCCCAACTTGTATGACTTTCATTCTTCTGTGGAACACAAAAGAAGATATTTTAAAAAATGTTTCAAAATGCATTTTTCAAAATATCTGCAAAAAGTACAATTTGTTGTTTAATCAACACTTAGACAATACATTGAAGGGATAGTTCACCTGAAAATAAAAATCTTGCCGCCATTTCTTCACCCTATATGTTGTTCCAAACCTGCATGACTTTCATTCTTCTGTGGAACACAAAAGAAGATATTTAAAAAAATGTATTTCAAAATGCATTTTTCAAAATATCTGCAAAAAGTATACAATTTGTTGTTAAATCAACACAAAGACAACACTTTAAAGGCATAGATCACCTAAAAATCACCTAAAAAATAAACATCCTGGCGTCATTTATTCACCCTTGTGTTGTTCCAAACCTGTATGACATTTGTTCTTCTCTGAACCAAAAAAAGAAGATATTTTTTCTGTTTTTCAAAAGGCATTTTTTTTCAAAATATCTGAAAAGAAATTACAATTTGTTGTTAAATCAACACATAGACAACACATTAAAAGGGGTAGATCAGCTAAAAATGAAAATCATGTTGTCATTTATTCACCCTCATGTTGTTCCAAACCTGTATTAAATTTGTTTTTCTGTAGAGCACAAAAGAAGATATTTAAAAGGATTTTTCAAAATATCTGCAAAAAAGTACAATTTGTTGTTAAATCAACACATAGACAACACATTAAAGGGAGAGTTCACCTGAAAATTAAAATCTTGCCACCATTTTATCACCCTCATGTTGTTTCAAACCAGTATGACTTTCATTCTTCTTCTGTTGCAATTGTTTTTTTTTTATATATATCTGCAACAAAAAGTACAGTTTGTTGGAAAATCAGCACATTTAAAGGCATAATTCACCTAAAATTGAAAATCCTGGTGTCATTTTTTCACCCTCATGTTGTTTCAGACCTGTACGACGTTCATTCTTCTGCGAACCACAAAAGAAGATATTTTGAAAAATGTTGCAACTGTTTTTTGAAAGACATTTTTCAAAATATGTGCAACAAAAATACAACTTGTTGTTAAATCAACACATAGACAACACATTAAAGGGGTAGATCACCTAAAAATAAAAATCCTGGTGTAATTTTTTCACCCTTGTGTAGTTCCAAACCTGCATGACGTTTGTTCTTCTGCGAACTACAAAAGAAGATATTTTGAAGAATGTAAAATACAATTTGTCGTTAACACTTTAATAGGATGGTTCACCTAAAAACGGAAAATCCTGCCACCATTTATTCACACTCATGCTGTTCCAAACCAGTATGACTTTTGTTCTTCTGTGGAGCACAAAAGAAAATATTTTAAAGAATGTTAGAACTGTTTTTCAAAAAGCATTTTTTTTAAATATCTGCGACAAAAAATACAGTTTGATGGTAAATCAACACATTTAAAGGCATAGATCACCAAAAAATAAAAATCCATGTTGTTCCAAACCTGTATGACATTTGTTTTTCTGCGAACCACAAAAGAAGATATTTTGAGGAATGTAGCAGCTGTTTTCGAAAGGCCTTTTTCAACAAAAATACAATTTGTTGTTAACGCTTTAATAGGATGGTTCACCTAAAAACTTAAAATCCTGCCACCATTTATTCACACTCATGCTGTTCCAAACCAGTATGACTTTTGTTCTTCTGTGGAGCACAAAAGAAAATATTTTAAAGAACGTTAGAACTGTTTTTCAAAAAGCATTTTTTTTAAATATCTGCGACAAAAAATACAGTTTGATGGTAAATCAACACATTTAAAGGCATAGATCACCAAAAAATAAAAATCCATGTTGTTCCAAACCTGTATGACATTCGTTTTTCTGCGAACCACAAAAGAAGATATTTTGAGGAATGTAGCAGCTGTTTTCGAAAGGCCTTTTTCAACAAAAATACAATTTGTTGTTAACGCTTTAATAGGATGGTTCACCTAAAAACTTAAAATCCTGTCACCATTTATTCACACTCATGCTGTTCCAAACCAGTATGACTTTTGTTCTTCTGTGGAGCACAAAAGAAAATATTTTAAAGAACGTTAGAACTGTTTTTCGAAAAGCATTTATTTTTAAAAATCTGCAACAAAAAATAAATCAACACATAGACAACAATTTAAAGGGATAGTTCACCTGAAAATGAAAATCTTGCCGCCATTTCTTCACCCTCATGTTCCAAACCTGTGTGACTTTTGTTCTTCTGTGAAGCACAAAAGATATTTTAAAGAAAGTGTTTTTCAAAAGGCGGTTTTCAAAATACCTGCATCATAAAATACAGTTTGTTGCATGTTGTTCCAAGCCTGTATGACGTTCGCTCCTCTGCAAACCACAATAGAAGATATTTTGAAAAATGTTGCAACTGTTTTTCAAAATATCTCCAACAAAAATACAATTTCTTGCACTTTAAAGGAATAGTTCACCTAAAAACCTAAAGTCCTGTCACCATTTATCCACCCTCATGTTGTTCCAAACCAGTATGACTTTTGTTCTCGTAAAGAATGTTGCAAGTATTTTTCAAAAGGCATTTCTCAAAATATCTGCAACAAAAAAGTACACTTTATAGTTAAATCAACACATAGACAAGAATTTAAAGGCATAGCTCACCTAAAAATAAAAATCCTATTGTCATTCATTCACCTTCATGTTGTTCAAAACCTATATGACTTTCATTCTTCCATTGAGCACAAAAGAAAATATCTTTAAAAATGTTGCAACTGCTTTTCTAAAGGCATTTTACAAAAGCTCTTCCTTTGTGTCCCTCAGAAGAAAAAAGTCATACCGTTTTGGAATAACATGATGGTCACAGAATTTTCTCTGTGGATGAACTGTGCCTTTAACACAATAGCTACTACATCCCAGTCAGATGATGCTCAGTCATTTCCTCTAATCATATCTGTAAAATATCATCCCACCCGGTGCAAAAGGAACAAAGCTGCAGCTTTAATTTGTCATACTTGTATTTAGCACTAAAGCTTATATTGGACTACAATACAGGATGCGATGCTAGTTATAGCAGTGCGCAGTGTACAGCTGAAAGCATGAGCTCTCGGTCATGAGCGCTTCATTGTGGATGGATCGATGCCCTGCTCTCCCCCTGGGTGACTGGTGTCCTCCAGTGCCCTTAATATTAGTGGCAATTTCATTAGCTCTGACCACATCGCTCTGATAGAGAGGGCGGCCGGGTTTGTGGGTTTGCTGATTAACTACAACTGCATAATTGTTTTTTTATATTATTGAAAGGAATCTAATGGTGTCCCATTTTACATTTCTTTCATACCTCAGATGATTATTCGTTCTCTTTGTAGTCAGAGCTCTGGAATACTGCATTTGGAATGGGATCTGGCGTCTTTAGATGCTTCTTGAAATAATGATGCTCCTGGATCCTACAACACGACTAATCCCCCCCCCCCCCCAAAAAAAAGGATGGGAACTTCTCCTTCTATCTCTGTTTCTCTCTCCCTCCTTTTTTTCTCAGTACGCCCCAATAGTCAGCCCAGCAACAGCACACAGAAGCTCCCAAAAGCAACCCCCCTCTCGCCGCCTCTGCATCCAGTGACCCAGTTTCCACCCCCTCTCTAAAACAAATCACTCCATGACCCACTTCTTCGTTTCGCACCACTTTAGCGTGCGCGTGTGCTCCGCAAAATTATGCATCTGTCTTCGCTCTGAGGTTCAGAGGCATTTCATCTGTGCGTTTGGTTACGGAAAAATACTGCTGGCAGTATAAAATCCCCCACATTTAATAATAAATGCACAGAGAACTGGAGATTTTTCTGTCTTCTGTATGTAACATCAGAATGTCTGATTATGTTAAGACAGTCCTTCAAGGTCAGCGCTGCCTCATGACCATCTCCAAACAGGATTTTTGCAATCACAATTATTTTAATCTTCCGCTTTTTTGTGGTTCGTCGTCGGATAAGTGCGTGATTTGTAATTAAAGCACGCCGTCAACGGCTGAATTCTTTTCTGATTAATGTATGTGATAATGCTCGTACTGCTGATAATAAGAACATGTCAGTAAGACTGTCAGAGGCGGCAACAGGAAGGCAAATCAATTTTGCGGCCTATTTAAGCAGAGAGACGAATGGTAATTTTTAATAATCAGCTACGCTCAGACGGTAGGTCACACATACAAACAAACTCAGTTTATAAGGATTAATAGGCAAACATTTGTAATATTTAAACGCAGTGTTGTTTTGTAAAGGCAGCTGCATGTAGTCAGACTCAGGTTTCATTTGGGCCACGGTCACCTTTACAAATTTTGACTCAAAGGTGCATCGTTTGGAAAAACAGGATACACATAACAGCAATTCATTTTTCTTAGTTAACATTCACAACCCTGTCTCTCAATGTTTTTTATTCTGATTTCTTTGGTATGTCAGAAAAAATCTATTTATATACCTTAAATATCAATATCAATATTTAATTTTATTAGCTAAATACAAGCCGTAATTACCCCAGTTTTTACCCCCAGACTACTGCATTTAATAATATTTTACCCCAGTTTTTGTAATATTTAGATTTCAACAAATCATCATGTCTCTCTTTAGACACTTCACTGAAAATTGTCTGTGGGTCAAAGATGTCCACGTCAAAAGAAATTTACTAAAGTGATTTTATGTCCATAGAAAGCACATTAAATGTCAGTAAAGTGTCTACTTTTAAGGTTACAAATAAGATTTTAGAGAATAAAATGTCAAAATTTGGTTGAAATAATGTTACATTGTCATTCAGTGGAACACAATATTTATGTAAAAATTCAAACAACATGCTTATTCTGACTTGTATTTAAAATATATAAAAGAATAAGGGAGTATATAACAAGTTTTTAATGAGTAACAAAGTCTTCTGTAAATTAGGGTAAATGTATATTTATTTTTTGCTCAGAAAACAAAAACAAAAATGCAATTAAATTAAGAAGATTTTTTTTGAAAAACAACAATTTTAAGCATTTTTACAATTATTGTTTTTATGCCTAAACCCTTTTTCGTCTTATTACCTCAGTTTTTACCCCAGACTACTGTATTTAATAATATTTTACCTCAGTTTTTTAATATTTAGATTTCAAGAAATCATCAAGTCTCTCTTTAGACTCTTCACTGAAAATTGTCTGTGGGTCAAAGATGTTAAGATGTCCACGTCAAAATAAATTTAGGTGATTTTATGTCCATAGAAAGCACATTAAATGTAAGTAAAGTGTCTAATTTTAAGGTTTTCAAATAAGATTTTGGAGAATAAAATGTCAAAATTTGGTTAAAATAATGTCACATTGTCATTCAGTGGAACACAATATCTATGTAAAAATTCTAACAACATACTTATTCTGACTTGTACATATTAAAATATATAAAAGAATAAGGGAGCATATTACATTATATTGTATTTTAAGTGAGTAAAATATTCTGTAAATTAGGGAAAATGTAGAATATTTATTCTTTGCTCAGAAAAACAAAAATGCAATTAAATTAAAAAGAAAACGTTTTCATATTTTTTTTGAAAAACAACAATTTAAAGCAGTATTACAATTATTGTTTTTATGCTTAAACCCTTTTTCTTCTTATTACCTCAGTTTTTACCCCAGACTACTGTATTTAATAATATTTTACCCCAGTTGTAAATTTTTTTTTTTTTTTTTAATATTTAGATTTCAACAAATCATCAAGTCTCTCTTTAGACTCCTCACTGAAAAGTGTCTGTGGGTCAAAGACGTCAAAAGAAATTTACAAAAGTGATTTTATATCCATAGAAAGCAAAATAAATGTAAGGAAAGTGTCTACTTTTAGGGTTTCAAATAAGTTTTTGGAGAATAAAATGTCAAAATTTGGTTGAAATAATGTTACATTGTCATTTAGTGTAACAATATTTATGTAAAAATTCAAACAACATGCTTATTCTGACTTGTACATATAAAATATATAAAGGAATAAGGGAGCATATTAAATTTTATTGAGTTTTAAATGAGTAAATGAGTACAATTACAACTAATTAGTATTTGGGGTGAAAGTGAAATTTGTCTTGTAATATGTCATAAATTGATTTTTGTTGTAAATATGCCTGACAAGAGTGTTACACTGAATGACATTTTAGATGGTGTCGTCTGTAAATTAGGGAAAAATTTATAATATTTATGTTTTGCTCAGAAAAACAAAAATAAAAATGCAATTAAATTAAACAGAAAAAGTTTTAATATTTTTTTAAAGATTTTTTTTTACAACAATTTAAAGCAGTATTACACTTATTGTTTTTATGCTTAAACCCTTTTTCGTCTTTGACCCCTGTACATCCTAGTTTCAATGCATTTACGTGATAGTTTCAGACTCCAGTTGGATTCTGGGATCGAGGGATGGATTTTTTTTATAATATTATATTATATTTGCATTTTATCAATAAACTGCATTTATAAAAAGTAATATTTATTTAATATTTAATAAATCTTGCAATATTTATATTACATTTGATAAATACACACATTTTATGATATATTATATAACATTATAAAATGTATTATAAACAAGTTTCCACAAACATATTAGGAAAAACAATGACAACTGATAATAATAAGAATAAGAAATATTTTTTTGCACCGAATCAGCATATTAGAATGATTTCTGCTGCTAAAAAAAATAAGCTTTGTCATCCCAGGAATAAATTACATTATGTTGAAAATATATTAAAACAGTTATTTGAAATTGTTGCTTCAGAAGGAAAAACAATGCATTAAGAGCCAGGGGTGTAAACTTTTGAACAGATGTGTCTTTCTTTTTTTAACTTTGATTAATTTCATATTTTTCATGTAGCACTGCCCTTCAGAAGCTACAGAAGATACTTACAAAAGTTTTCACCCCTGGCTCTTAATGCATTGCGTTTGAACCTTCTGAATAGTTGTATATGAGTCCCTCAGTTGTGGTTAGTGTGCAAAGATAGATCTCAAAATCATACAGTCATTGTTGGAAAGAGTTCAAATAAATAAAAAAGGATTTTTCTGAAAACGGTGGGCAGTTTAACTGTTCAGGACAAACAAACGCAGCTGTGGATCATTCAGGTAACACAACAGTATTAAGAATCAAGTGTATGTAAACTTTTGAATGGGGTCGTTTTTATAAATCCAGCTATTATTTTCTCTCGTGGACACATCTTTTATGTGAAATATCTTATTCAGGTCAGTACTAAACAACATGCATAAGATCCTTCTTATTTTGTTCAAATAATTAACATTTTGCATATTCTGCAAGGTGTATGTAAACTTTTGACTTCAACTGTATATATAGTGCTTGATGTAACACAGTAAATCATCTAAAAACATGCTATTGTTCATTTGGCTGTATTATTTTCTAAATATTGTTCGTGCATTTCATGCCATCTTCAGCACGTCCCATTTTTTCATTGTAACTCTTGCTCACAGTGAAAGCCCTATAGGAGACATTAAAAGCCTGCAGCTACAGATTTCTGCACAAGAGCAGAGAGGAAAAGGATGACTATGAGGGGGAGGAAGGGAGGGAGGCCAGTGGCACGTGTCCAGATTAAACGTAATCCCAGCACAGGATGCCAAACAAGGCTTCAGGTGAGAGAGGAGCTCCAACGGGACAAGGAATATGGGGGTGGGAGGAAAGACAGGTGGCCAGGAAGACAAGAGAAGAGGGAGAGTGAGGAGGTGTGCATGGATTTGCCCTACAATATAATGATGCCCATTGGAATGGGAATAAAAGACGGATTCAAATGTATAATTGTTATTGCATGTGACTGAGGGAGTGTATGATTATGTGTAATATGTATTTACATTCTTGGACATTTTAAAGTGTGGAATATGGGAAAGAAGCTTGTTAGAAAACTTCTCCGTAACACTTTACAATAAACTTCTATTAGTTAATGTTAGTTAATGTATTAACAAACTTAAATAAACAATGAACAGTAGATTTATTACAGTATTTATCTTTGTTAGTGTTAGTTAATGAAAATACAGTCATTCGTTTTAGTTAATGTTAGTTCACAGTGCATTAACTAATGTTTACAAGCAGGTTTAATTTAAAAAATACATTAGTAAATGTTGCAATTAATATTAACTAATATTAATAAATGCTGTAGAAATATTGTTCATTCTTAGTTCATGTTAACTGAAGTAGTTAACTAATGAACCTTATTGTAAAGTGTTGCCAACTTCTCTATCAAACACAGAAACTTCAGATTTTAAATATGATTACGTAATGTATTTGTGTTCAGAAAGCAATATAAATATTATTATAGTACGATTTTTTTAGTATTTGAAAAAGAATCTTATGCTCACAAGAAATACAGTAAAATATTATTACAAAATATTGTTACAATTTAATATAACTTAAATAAATTATGTGTGTGTGTGTGTATGTACGGCAGCCGGGGGCAGCCGTGGCCTAATGGTTAGAGAGTCGGACATGTAACCCAAAGGTTGCAGGTTCGAGTCCCAGGTCCGGCAGGGATTGTAGGTGGAGATTGTGAATGTACAGCACTCTCTCCACCCTCAATACCACGACTGAGGTGAGTCCCTTGAGCAAGGCACCGTTCCCCCAACTGCTCCCCGGGCGCCGCAGCAATGGCTGCCCACTGCTCCGGGTGTGTGTTCACGGCGTGTGTGTGTGCACTTGGATGGGTTAAATGCAGAGCACAAATTCCTAGTATGGGTCACCATACTTGTGGGGGCAGTCGTGGCCTAATGGTTAGAGAGTTGGACTTGTAACCCAAAGGTTGCAGGTTCGAGTCTCAGGTCCGGCAGGGATTGTAGGTGGGGGGAGTGAATGTACAGCACTCTCTCCACCCTCAATACCACGACTGAGGTGAGTCCCTTGAGCAAGGCACCGATCCCCCAACTGCTCCCCGGGCGCCGCAGCAATGGCTGCCCACTGCTCCGGGTGTGTGTTCACGGTGTGTGTGTGTGTTCACTACTGTGTGTGTGCACTTGGATGGGTTAAATGCAGAGCACAAATTCCTAGTATGGGTCACCATACTTGGCCTCACCTCACTTCCTTTCCTTTCCTTTCCTTTCCTTTCCTTATATGCAATTTTGAAATATTTTAACTATTTAAAATAACTGTTTTCTATTTAAATATATTTTAAAATGTAATTTATACCTGTGATTTCAAAGCTGAATTTTTTGCATTATTATTCTAGTCACACGATCCTTCAGAAATCATTCTAATATTTTGATTTGCTGCTCAAAAAACTTTATTATTAAATGTATTATTATTATTATTATGTTGAGAACAGCTAAGTAAAAAATTTTCAGGTTCGTTGATGATTAAAAAGTTCAGAAGAACAGCATTTATCTGAAATGGAAATCTTTTGTAACATTATAAATGTCTTTATCATCACTTTTGATCAATTTAAAGCATCCTTGCTAAATAAAGTATTAATTTCTATTAAAATAAAACTATATAAATATTATAATATTAATATAATTTAAGGTATAATGGTCAGTAAGATTTTTTTAGTATTTAAAAGAAATACAGAAAAATATTATTATAAAATATTGTTACAATTTAAAATAACTTAAATTTAAAACAACTATATTAATTTTTACAAAATAACCATCAATCTATTATATATATATATATATATATATATATATATATATATATATATATATATATATATATATACTGACTCCAAACTTTTGAATGGAATTGTGTATAATGTTACAAAAGATTTTTATTTCAGATAAATGCAAAAAATTCCTGGAAAAAATGTACTCAACTGTTTTAAATATTGATAATAATAATAAAAATGAGCAGCAAATCAGAATATTACAATGGTTTCTGAAGGATCATGTGACACTAAAGTAATGATGCTAAAAATGTTGTTTTGATCACAGGAATAAATTACCTTTTTTTAAAATATTCAAATAGAAAACAGTTACTTTAAATAGTAAAGATATTTGAAAATGTGTGTGTGTTCATATTTATATAATTTTAATATAAATGTAATTTATTTCTGTGATGGCAAAGCTGAATTTTCATTCTAATATGAATTGCAAAAAAAAAACATTTCATAAAATTATCACCAAACGTTTATGCTGCTTAATTTTTTTTTTTCTGGAAACCGTGATCCATTTTTTTCAGGATTCTTTGATAAATAGAAAGTTTAAAAGAACAGCATTTATTTGAAAAATGTAAAAGTCTTTACTGTCTCTTTTGGTCAATTTAATGTAGCCTTGCTGAATAAAATTAGAAGGTACATTTCCCTGTCCACTTTCTGTGAAGAGATAAATCAGTGCACACTTGTTTCTTATGCTGTTTGAGCTGCTCTTCAGACTGAATATTCACATCATGCAGTTTTGAATATCACTTAATATGACTGAAAATCTTGTGTCTACTTCATGGGGCAGTTATGAGTGACGCACACATACACCGAGAAAGAAACATACCCAGAGCCAGAGCCAGGGGTGTAAACTTTTGAACAGAATGAAGATGTGTCTTTCTTTTTTAATTTTGCCTAAATATAATATTGTTTCATTTAGTACTGCCCTTCAGAAGCTACAGCAGATACTTACATGTTTCCCAGAAGACAAAATTAGTTAAATTTACTCTGATGTTCCAAAAGTTTTCACCCCCGGCATTGTGTTTCCTTCTGGAGAATCAGTGAGTGTTTGAACCTTCTGTAATAGTTGCATATGAGTCCCTCAGTTGTCCTTAGTGTGAAAATATGGATCTCAAAATCATACAGTCATTGTTGGAAAAGGTTTAAACACACAAAAATGTAAAAAAAATCTAAGAATTTGGGGGAGCTGAAGGATTTTTCTAAAGAACAGCAGGCAGTTTAACTGTTTAGGACAAACAAGGGACTTATTTCTTATGCTTTTGAGCTGCTCTTCAGACTGAATATTCACATCATACAGTTTTGAATATCACTTAATATGACTGAAAATCTTGTGTCTACTTCATGGGGCAGTTATGAGTGACGCACACATACACCGAGAAAGAAACATACCCAGAGCCAGAGCCAGGGATGTAAACTTTTGAACAGAATGAAGATGTGTCTTTCTTTTTTAATTTTGCCTAAATATAATATTGTTTCATTTAGTACTGCCCTTCAGAAGCTACAGCAGATACTTACATGTTTCCCAGAAGACAAAATTAGTTAAATTTACTCTGATGTTCCAAACGTTTTCACCCCCGGCATTGTGTTTCCTTCTGGAGAATCAGTGAGTGTTTGAACCTTCTGTAATAGTTGCATATGAGTCCCTCAGTTGTCCTTAGTGTGAAAATATGGATCTCAAAATCATACAGTCATTGTTGGAAAAGGTTTAAACACACAAAAATGTTAAAAAATCTAAGAATTTGGGGGAGCTGAAGGATTTTTCTAAAGAACAGCAGGCAGTTTAACTGTTTAGGACAAACAAGGGACTTATTTCTTATGCTTTTGAGCTGCTCTTCAGACTGAATATTCACATTATGCAGTTTTGAATATGACTTAATATGGTTGAAAATATTGTGTCTACTTCATGGGGCAGTTATGAGTGACGCACACATACACCGAGAAAGAAACATACCCAGAGCCAGAGCCAGGGGTGTAAACTTTTGAACAGAATGAAGATGTGTCTTTCTTTTTTCAATTTTGCCTAAATATAATATTGTTTCATTTAGTACTGCCCTTCAGAGGCTACAGAAGATACTTACGTTTCCCAGAAGACAAAATAAGTTCAATTTACCCTGATCTTCCAAAAGTTTTCACCCCCCGGCATTGTGTTTCCTTCTGGAGAATCAGTGATTGTTTGAACCTTCTGTAGTAGTTGCATATGAGTCCCTCAGTTGTCCTTAGTGTGAAAATATGGATTTCAAAATCGTACAGTCGTTGTTGGAAAAGGTTTAAAATACACAAAAATGATGAAAAATCTAAGAATTTGTGGGAGCTGAAAGATTTTTCTGAAAAACAGCAGGTAGTTTAACTGTTCAGGACAGACTCATGACCAACTTAAAAAAAAACACACAGCTGTGGATCATTCAGGTAACAACACAGCATTAAGAATCAAGTGTATGTAAACTTTTGAATGGGCTTGTTTTTATAAATCCAGCTATTATTTTCTCTATATGTAAATATATACACAACAGAAGATGCAGAGATTGACGCACGTCTCTGTAATCTGTGCATACGGGATTATGGGGAAGCTCTAATCTGACCATCCCATGTGGGGTAAGAGTGTCTTACTCAAGGCTGCTCCAGGGTAAAAACAGCAAGGGTGGAGGGGGAAGGGAGGGTGATATCTGTTAACCAGTTAACGAGTTCACCAGCTAATCCTGAAGTGGGATTGGGTGGATGCAACCCTGGATTGGACACAGCGGCTGCAGTGTGACCTTCACGGACTAACACTACATTTCTGAGTGACTGAGGAGGGAAAGGAAAAAAGGATTTCTTTAGTGGTGACGCAGAAGCGTGATTTATTATTTTAATTAAGCATCTCACTCGAGTGAGACCAGCAAAGCCACAATTATGCTAAAACACCCAACAGCCGACTGCCTCCTTTCTTTCTCATGTTAATCAGAAAGAAATGTGTGTTTGCCGGAAGCAGTCAAAGCTTAACAGCAGTCTCAAACGTGCCATAGATGCCTTCACAAAACAAATCAGTGTTTAAAACTGACCGTGCCAAAAACACTCAGAAATGGCCTTAATTAATCTCTGATTAACTCATCCCGTGAATCCATTTATCACTTGCGCTCACCTTTTCTTTCCTCGAATACCTACCTATTTCACCTTCTCTCTTTCGTTCTCAACTCATAGTAATCCATACATTTTTTAATCCAGAATCCTCTGATCTGAACCTCCAGCTGGTACGAGCAGCATCTGCCAAGAGCGTAAATGTAAACGATCAGATGTTAATGGCCCTCTAACGGTAACAAGGTGAACGAATATAGCTGCAAATCTACCCCCCTCGTTCCTTTTGAGAGACCTCGTCTCATTTTTCTTTTTGCTCCAATCCATGAGCCATCAAACAACAGTTTTGTTGCCATTTACAGAAACACCAGTTCAGCATCCCACCACCCACTCTGAGTTCACAGACCTCAGGATATGAATCGCAAATACAAAACCACAGAAAGAAAGATTTCTTGATTGAATGCATACAGTTTAATGCAATCCTCTGCTGATTAACACACAGAGAGTAGCACAGTCCATCTTCGCCTGTTATTATATATTTATCTCCTTTTGCTTTTTTCTCAATTCAACATTAAGTTAAATTAGTAAAATTGTCATTTAATTAACATTTTTATTTAATTATTACATGATATCCCAGTTTATCAAATGAATCATGATTTATTGCATAGTCAGTCAAAAGTTTTTGAACAGTAATATTTTTAATGTTTTTCAGAATTCTCTTCTGCTCACCAAGCCAGCATTTATTTGATCCAAAATACAGCAAAATGTTTCTACTATTTAAAATAACTGCTTTCTATTGGAATATATTTTTTAATATAATTTATTCCTGTGATCAAAGCTAAATTTGAATTTAAATCATTACTCCACTCTTCAGCATCACATGATCCTTCAGAAATCATTCTAATATGTTGATTTGCTGTTGAAGAAACATTTGTTATTATTATTAGCAATATTAAAAACATGGTTTTAATACAACTTTTTTTTTTTTACATTTTGATGAATAAAAAAAATCCAAATATCAGCATTTATATGAAATAAAAAAGCTTTTGTAACAGTATACACTATATTATTCAAAAGCTTGGAGTCAGTATAATTATTATTATTATTATTATTATTATTTTAAATAAAATATAGAAATGAATGCTCTTATCTAGCAAAAGTGATGATAAAGACATTTATAATGTTACAAAATATTTATATTTCAGATAAATGTAGTTCATCAAAGAAACCTGAAAAAAGCTGTTAGCTGTTTTCAATTAAATAATAATAAATGTTTTTGAGCAGCGAATCTGAATATTAGAATGATTTCTGATGGCTCATGTGACTGGAGTAATGATGCTAAAAATTCAGCTTTGAAATCACAGGAATAAATTACACTTTAAAATATGTGACCCTGGACCACAAAACCAGTCTTAAGTCGCTGGGGTATATCTGTAGCAATAGCCAAAAATACATTGTATGGGTCAAAATTATTGATTTTTCTTTTATGTCAAAAATCATTAGGAAATTAAGTAAAGATCATGTTCCATGAAGATTTTTTGTAAAATTCCTACTGTAAACCTATCAAAATGTAATTTTTGATTAGTAATATGCATTGCTAAGAACTTAATTTGGACAACTTTAAAGGTCAATTTCTCAGTATTTTGATTTTTTTGCACTCTTAGATTTCAGATTTTCAAATAGATGTATCTCAGCCAAATATTGTCCTATCCTAACAAACCATGCATCAATAGAAAACTTATTTATTGAGCTTTCATATGATGTATATATCTCAGTTTTGTAAAATTTAACCTTATGACTGGTTTTGTGGTCCAGGGTCACATATATTAAAATAGAAAACAGTTTTTTTAAATAGTAAAAAAAAAAAAAAAAATGTTTTTGCTGTACTTTTTGGATCATATAAATGCAGGCTTGGTGAGCAGAAGACACTTCTTAAAAAAAAAACATAAAAAATCTTACTGTTCAAAAACTTTTGACTTGTAGCGTATATTACATATAAAAATGAAAATTTGCTGGAAATGTACTCACCCCCAGGCCGTTTAAAGTTGTATTTGAGTTTGTTTAGTCATCAGAACAGATTCGGAGATGTTTGGACAGGGAGCATTACATCACTTGTTTACCATTGGATCCTCTGAAGTGAATGGGTGCCGTCAGAATGAGAGTCCAAACCGCTAATAAAACATCACAAGTATCTCCAGCACATCAATTAACGCCTTGTGAAGTGAAAAGCTGCATGTTTGTAAGAAACAAATCCATCATTAAAATAGTCCATAATCCATAATAACGTTTCCTCTAGTAAAAAAGTAATTTTCCTGTTGTCCTCTTACATCAAAATCCACCAACATATTTGTTTTATAGACAGTGCTTGGTCTGTGCATAGGCTATTTCTCTCCTTATTCAGACAAGATGTCACTTAAATTGGATAGACGATTTGTATTTTAGCTGGAAACAATGGTTTCCATTGTTGTGTCAATAACTTCTGAATTATTGTGATGCTTTTATCAGCTGTTTGAATTCTCATTCACTGCAGAGGATTCTTTGATGAGCAAGTGATGCAATGTTACATTTCTACAAATCTGTTCAAAAACACATCTATCTTGGAATGTCCTGAGGGTACATTTTTAGCAAATTGTCATTTTAAGGTAAACGCTTCTTTTTAAAAAGCCCCATATGTAAACTGAGAGGAATGGTCATCATGTCACCTCTGTTGGTATTTAACCATCAGTATGATCTGTTTCACAGCTTCTCACATCTTCCATGAACCAGTGATTTTCTCCTCTGGATTTGTTTTAGCACTGCTGCTCTTGCCAGCATGCATTTGGTAATTATATCTCATTTGCAAAGCAATTTTAAAGCCTCTCTTTCTGCCCTTTAACACCTCTACAGGTGACACAAAACCTACTCCTTTTCTCAGATAAGAGGCTGCAATTTGAAAAGTGAAAATAACAAATTACAAAAACAACAAAAGCCCGCTTTTTGTCTTTCGTTCATCATTCTAGTTTGAACATGCATGGTTAAATCTTTATTAACTTTTTAAAACCTGAATAATTCCACTTATCTATATATCTATCTTCTTAAATACAATTGAAATAAAGAGTGCTGTCGAGGAGAATTTGCAATGCAAACACAGAAAAGAAAGGCCACACTTGCTGACATTACAGCTACAAATCTTGAGTAAAGTTTATGGGATTCTGTGGATCACTGGTGGTCTACATGTTAACCTTGTTTAATATTTCAGTGCAGCGAATAGATTTGACTTGAAGGGTGTGCACAGCATCAGTATGCCTACGTAGTACAGTGAATTTAATGTTGGTTGATGACCTGAATTAAGTCCATTTCTGCTTTTTCATGGCGCTATCTTGAATTAAATGAGGAATTCAGCATTCAAGAAAGGCAAAGCATCTTTTTCTGACAGGGGTTTAGTGCCAGTGCCTTTATTTTGACAGTTGTCACTGAATAAAGCCGCCACTGCAATGGAAGGAAATAATGCAAGTATTTACATGGACAGAAATAGCAATAATCATGATGAATGGATTCCAGATGCTAATTTTAATGTATGCAGGCGCGCTCCTCTACGACAGCACACAGATGCTCAGTTTTGCTATGCCGGCAGACGTAGTGACGGGGGTGCTGGAAGCTCATTTGCATGCCGAACTGCTATCTTAATGTGGATATTTATTTTAATTTAATTTCTTACCCGCACATACCGCACGGGAGGCTTTTGTGGCAAAGTCACATTAACCTCTGGCTAGTTAATATTCATCTGGCGAAGTCCCCCAGCACTTGATGAATATTCATGAGGTGGGCGAGGCCGTCCCCTCACTCCTCCTCCAGCTCCATGGCGCCCGTGCGGACATGTTTATTTCTGCAAGCGGGAGCGCACGCGGCCATCATCATCATCATCATCCTCACCGTCCTGCAGCTCGGTGTGCGCGTGACAGTCGCTCAGCTTAATATGGCAAACAAGAGCGTTTTGCCCACCAAAGAGCGCTCTCTCAAAGGCAGGGAGGAGAAAATGGTCGTGGCAGGTAAATTCCGTTTCTCGTGAAAAGCGGCTGCCACGCAGCGGGTCATGTCAAGGGACACTGATGTAAAAGCAGGTTGATTTGACACGCGTGTTTCTCAGAGAATAAACTCTCCTATGGCACAGCTGAATAGACGGCAACTTCTGCGTTCAAACAAAAACCATGGTAACCTAAATACCGGCAAAATAACATTTATAGTTACTAATATAATAAATGAATATTAAATCTTATTCATACACCATAAGAAGCTTTAAAGCTCTGTCATTTTGTATAATTGATTTAATAAGACGAGATAAGTTATTACAGTTTGGGGCTTTGGAACTTTCATTTTTATTTCTGTCATAACAGAACAGGTTCTTGGACAAATTTGCATAATAGCGTAATAAAACTTGTCAGTACTTGTCAAAATCTTATTTGATACTATATTAGTGATAATTTTTTGAAATATAAGATTTGGGTAACACTTTACAATATGGTTCCACTGGTTAATGTATTAACTAACATGAACAAACAATGAACAATACATTTATTACACTATTTATTAATCTTTGTTATTGTTAGTTATTGAAAATACAGGCATTCGGGCGTTATTTTGTTAATTCAGAAGCACAACTTTTGATTTTAACTCATTAGTAAATTTTTAAATTAACATGAACTAAGAGTAATAAATGCTGTATTGTTCATTCTTATTTCATGTTAACTAAAGTAGTTATTTGTGTTTCATATTGATGCCAAACACATCAAATTAATCGTAATATGTGGTATTTAAAGTTTTTTAGTAGCATTAAATAACAATTGCACATTGAATAACAAATAAAGGGGTCCTATTATGCTCTTTTACAATGTCTTGATTTAGTTATGGGGCTGTAGTAGAACATGCTCACATGCTTGGTGGTTCTAAAAACGCATTATTTTTCACATAATTTACATTATTACAATACCCTTCTCCTGGTTTAGGCTAGAAGGGATACAGCTCTGGCTACTGGGCATGCGCACATCAATCTAACGTTGTTTTTGTCACACTGTACAACAATAATACTGTTTTTGTATTATAGTAAGGGCTAAGTTTAGGGTTGGGGTAGGTGTAGACATTAATAAAACACAATCTAATAGGACAGGTAGAAAAATTATTTCATTGTTAGTTTCCGGTCGGAGATGTATCCCTTCTAGCCACAACCCTTTCTTCTCAGCCTGGCACAAATACCTTGATTAGTTCCGGGTTTGATGAAAGCCCGCCTTCCGAAAAATGAAATGTGTTGTGATTGGTTAGCTGACCCAGTGCGTTGTGATTGGCGAACAGCTTAGACGGTGATTTAGTACTGCCACGCCTCTTGCCAAAGCAGCAAGTTTGATTTAGCGCAAGCTAGATTAAAGTGATTCTTATGTTTTAAATACGGATATTTTTCTTACAAAAACGTATCGTTTCGCTACAGGAGGCCTTTATTGGGTCCTATCATCAGCCCGCGAGATCGTCGATCCATGATATTATCGTGCTAATGTATTTAATTATTTACATACTTAGTTTCATTGCCTGAAACCAGCTCCAACACAAGGCTAGAAGCAGCCACTCTAGTCAATGCTTGTTTTTATACCAGCTGCCCCATGGCTTGTTGAAGTGTCCCAGAAGCGGCTCTCCGCGCTGAATTGCTAAAGTTAGGCTAATCCCCCACCTCGTCCCTATCCACCCCCCAACCATTCGAATTTCCGTAGGCGGGATTTATTTGAAAAAGCATAATAGGACCCCTTTAAATAGATCTCAGATTATGTGACTCTTCACATTAACACCATTGTCTTTTAAAATATTTTTTGAAAGAAAAATCTAGGTATATAATATGTGACCCTGGACCACAAAACCATAGTCATAAGGGTACATTTTTTTAAAATTGAGATTTATACATTATCTGAAAGCTGATGGTTTGTTAGGATAGGACAATATTTGGCCGAGAGACAACTATTTGAAAATCTGGAATCTGTTGGTGCAAAAATATTTAATCCGCCTTTAAAGTTGTCCAAATGAAGCTCTTAGCAATGCATATTACTAATCAAAAATTAAGTTTTGATATATTCACAGTAGGAAATTTACAAAATATCTTCATGGAACATGTTCTTTACTTAATCCTAATGATTTTGGCATAAAATAATTTTTTTTGGCTATTGCTACAAATATACCCATGCTACATAAGACTGGTTTTGTGGTCCAGGGTCACGTATATAAATGTACTTATTTATTATTTATTTACATGTATTTATAATAATATAAAAAGATGGACAATAACTTAAAACTACTTCGACATCAGTATTAATTTTGCACATATTCATGTTTTTAAATAATTTCTAGTGAATTTAGAATTTGGGAACATAAAAAGATCCTGAATTGTACAGTTGACCAATTAACAATACTAAACAAAACAATAACTAAGGTAATATAGTACTGTAGTATAGTATAGTGTAATATAAAGGCTAACAACACATTTTTTTTTCATTAGCATAGAGACTAAAAACAACTGAGTCTTTTGGATGGTCAGTGTGATGTCAAATGTTTCTGTCATGTGTTCTAGCCTGGGATGCTCTAATGCTCTCAAGCATTACAACTGTTCAGGACTATAAAATGTAGTGTGCTAGTGAAGCCCACATTCACTTCTTTTACATGTCTGCTATGGTTAGATGAAAAGGGTCATAAAAAATGCATCAGTCCTTGGCTTACTTGGCAGGACTGAGTTCTTGTCTTTTTAGAGTAAAACTAGGCACAGTTGGCTACTACTAGGCACTCTCTGCCCTTATTCCAAAAATGGTTGTGGCGTTCCCTATTGTAAATAAATAAAAGTACGTAATGACCAGCAAATAATAAACCAGGTGATTTTTTGCCTTCAGATAAAACCAATATCAGTTTTGCTGGCCTGGTGCATCCTGGGAGTTCTGGTGCCCTAGCAGTGTCCAGGGGCCCATCTGTGCATTATGCGCATGAAAGCTCCGCCCCCGTCATGCATTCCCGGCCCTTCTGTCGAAGCAGCTCGCTGTCACGGCATGGCGGAAGCTTCCGGGCCTCTGCATCCATGGGGGGTGGAACAGGGTTTTGGGGAGGATGATCAAACCTTACCTGCTGTTGCCATGCTGGCACAGTTTCGGCCCAGAAACAGCCTGAGAAAAAGTACTGATGTCATCGCCACAGTCACGCCTGTTTATTTAAATGTCTTTATTAACAGGCTATTTAAACGGGATGTATCCAAATATGCACTTCATTAGATGTTGATGCTTTTGGCACAGCGTTTGAATGCAAATCTTTTTAACAGGGCTCGTACAACATGCTTAAAGTGCTTGAAGTACTTGAATTCAACTTTTTGAAATGTAAGGCCTGGAAAACCGTGAATATAGCAATATTCCTGAAGAGGTGCTTGAAAAGTTTTCACACAAAATTCACTCAATTTTGAAAAACTTTTTTCCCCGCTTAATGTTGTAAACCTAGCGAGTGTAAACATGGCTGAAGACATGAAAAGGGGAACAGATTAATCAATTAACCACTCTGATTGATTCAAACAAATGACTTTGATAAATCATTTCAAGCGATTCACTAGCAAAAAAACAGGTCAAATTAAAAGAGCCATTCATTTGATTTAGATCGGAACTTCGGAAAAGGTTCGCAAATCTTTTGATTTAGACTGGAACTTTAGAACGGGTCGTGAATGTTTTGCTTCAGAACGGAACTTCGGAGTGCGGATCGCAAATCATTTGATTTAGTTTGGGATTTCGGATCGGGTTCGTAAATGTTTTGCTTCAAATCAGAACCGAATCATTTGATTTAGATCGGAACTTTGGAGTGAGTTTGTGAATGTTTCGCTTCAGATCGGAACGTGGATCACGAACGATTTGATTTAGATCGGAACTTTAGAGCAGGTTTGTGAATCTTTTGATTCAGATCGGAACTTCAGAGCGCAGATCCCGAATCATATATTTAAAATTGTGATTTTGTAGCAGGTTTGCAAATAATTTGATTTAGATCAGGACTTCAATGCGAGTTTGTGAATCATTTAATTTAGATCGGGATTTCAGAGTGGGTTTGTGAATCATTTAATTCAGATCTGAACTTTGCAGCTGTTTCGTAAATGTTTTGCTTCAGATCTGAACTTCGAAGCACAGATCCGGAATCATGTTTTGCTTCAAATCAGAACCGAATCATTTGATTTAGATCGGAACTTTGGAGTGAGTTTGTGAATGTTTTGCTTCAGATCGGAACGTGGATCACGAACGATTTGCTTTAGATCGGAACTTTAGAGCAGGTTTGTGAATCTTTTGATTCAGATCGGAACTTCAGAGCGCAGATCCTGAATCATTTAATTTAAATCATGATTTTGTAGCAGGTTTGCAAATAATTTGATTTAGATCAGGACTTCAATGCGAGTTTGTGAATCATTTAATTTAGATCGGGATTTCAGAGTGGGTTTGTGAATCATTTAATTCAGATCTGAACTTTGCAGCTGTTTCGTAAATGTTTTGCTTCAGATCTGAACTTCGAAGCACAGATCCGGAATCATTTGATTTAGATCGGGATTTCGGATCGGGTTCATAGATGTTTTGCTTCAAATCAGAACCAAATCATTTGATTTAGATCGGAACTTTGGAGCGGGTTTGTGAATGCTTTGCTTCAGATCGGAACGTGGATCACGAACGATTTGATTTAGATCGGAACTTCAGAGCACAGATCCTGAATCATTTATTTTAAATTGTGATTTTGGAGCAGGTTTGCTTATAATTTGATTTAGATCAGGATTTCAATGCAAGTTCAGGAATCACTTAATTTAGATCAGGATTTCGGAGTGGGTCCATGAATCATTTGATTCAGATCTGAACTTTGCAGCGGGTTCATAAATGTTTTGCTTCAGATCTGAACTTCGGAGCACGGATTCAGAATCATTTCATTTTGATTGGGATTTTGGATCGGGTTCGTAAATGTTTTGCTTCAGATCATAACCAAATGATTTCAATGTGAGTTTGTGAATTATTTGATTTAGATTGGGACTTCCGAGCAGGTTCATAAATCATTCTGTGAATAAATGATTTGCAATCCGCACTCCGAGTCCTTATCTGAAATGATGGTTCGCGAATCATTATTCAGATCGGAACTTAAGAGTGTGGATCCCAATTCACTTAATTTAGATCGGGATTTCGGAGTGGGTTCGTGAATCATTTGATTGAGATCGGAACTTTGGAGCAGGGTCGTAAATGTTTTGCTTCAGATCCGAACTTTGGAGCATGGATCCGGAATCATTTAATTTAGATTGGAACTTTGGAGCAGATTTGTAAATCTTTTGCTTCAGATTTTGGAGCGAGTTCGTAAATCATTTAATTCAGATCGGGACTTCTGAGCAGTTTCATAAATCATTCCGCAAATAAATGATTTGTGATCCACACTCCGAGTCCTGTTCTGAAGTGATGGTTTGTGAATTTTTTGCTTCAGATTGGAACTTCTGATTGTGGATTCTGAATCATTTAATTTAGATCAGGATTTCGGAGCGGGTTTGTGAGTCATTTGATTTAGATCGGAACTTTGGAGTGTGGATTGTGACTCATTTGCTTTAGATCAAACTTTGGAGTGGGTTCATGAATCTTTAGCTTCAGATCGGAACGTCGGAGCGCGGATCCTGAATCATTTTATTTAGAGCGGGATTTCGGAGAGGGTTCGTGAATTATTTGATTTAGATCGGAACTTTGGAGCGGGTTTGTGAATTTTTTGCTTCAGATCGGAACTTCGGAGTGTGGATCCCAAATCATTTGATTTAGATTGGGATTTTGGAGCAGGTTCATGAATCATTTGATTCAGATCAGGGCTTAAGAGCAGGTTCATAAATCATTCCACGAATAAATGATTTGCGATCCGTGCTCTGAAATGGCTCTTATATTTTTATTTATCTATTTATCTTTTTTTTAGAATTTGAAAGATAAGACATTGTTTAATAAGTGAGATCTCTGATTAAAGTCCTTGAAAATCAAAAAAGTAGTGGTTGAAAAGTCCTTGAAAATCCTGGAATTTAATTTTAAAGTATCTGTACAAACCCTGCTTTGAGAACTGTTTATTTTTTCATTTTAAAATGTTTGCATTGTAGCATGAGAGCAGAGCAGCTTGAGGAATAGCTTGAAATTTTATGGAAAAATATAAATAATAAGGGTAATTTTAGTTATAATCAGACTATCATTATCATTACTTGTAATTCAAATAGGCCGTATTTGAGGAAATTATTCTTTCAATTGTGTGTGTATCCTCTGAAATGATGCACATTCTACCATTTAAAGAGCAATTTCATCCGAAGTTCTGTCAAGAGTGACTGGGTGACTGCTATTGGTTTTCCATCACCCCCCGCACAGAAGTATTTAGCAGATGCTTTTTATCCAAAGCAACGTAGAATACACAAATAGGAGGCTCAGTTCGCCGTGAACAGGCTGTAGTTAAGAGCTTTGCTCAAGGGCACAGTGGTGACGAGTAAAACTGTAATCAAAGTAGCTCTCCAGATCCTGAGCTTCCCCTTCCTGAGATTGAAACCATAACCTTAGCAGCCACGATTCCAAACCCCCAGATTACAATATGCTACTGGCCTTTCTGTATATTATGGACTCATTTGGCTCTTCATGCTGAGCAAACCTGTGTTCATCATTGCACCTGTGAACATTTTTACACAGCTATTGTATAAAACCCCATCTTTTTACATCATCAACTCATTCAGAAAGTTGACATTTGTTTGCTGAGGGGCTGAAAATACTGTTTTTCCACAACTGTATCTGTTAGCGTATGTTTTGTCTCGGGCATCAGAATGCTGGAGGTGTTCCACAGATTACGTGCACTATCTTGCAAACTGTAGCAATGAGGGGGGCCAGCCTTCACCATAGCAACCGGAAATGGTTGCTTGGATACAGGTTTGAATAGAAAGTATGGTATGAATGCATCAGCAGTCGCCTCCAGGGGACATACAGGCACTTGAACTTGTCTGTGACTCCAGTGTCTCAGCTGATTCAAGTTGACCCAGCATGAGGTGGTGCTGGTGCGGTCCAGCAGAAACAGCCTTGAATGTGCAGTGTTTAACAAGAACGTGAAGACTCGTTGGTTGAAGACACTTTCATACTGAGATTGCTTTGATTTTTCCTTCATATTTCAAGTCAAAAACTCAGCAGGTAGGCCTAGCAGTATAGACCTTTTCTCCACAGTAGATTTGTTTATATAGTCCCGCTTGAAGACACAGTTTATCTTCAAGAGAATATGGTTAGGTGGTTATAGAACAAGTTGAATCAATATTTTACCCTGCTGGGTGTGTTTATAATTGGATTACAAATAGTGAAATCATTTCCAATTGGTTCCAAACAGTTCGGCAATTCTAGATTCTGTATTTAATCTTTGGTAACTCTGAGTTGTCTCAGTGATATGCATCCAACCAATCACAATAGATTCATATGTTCATATTATAGAGGGCAAGTTAGAGTTGTTTAATCCTCGTTTACAGCAGAAACACATGCTGTAATAGTCCAGGTTAACGTCAAGTCCTTGGGTCACGAGAAAGTTGTGTTGAGGAACTGTGAAGGGTCATTCCAGTACCATGATGGTGGACGGGCAGACTTCCAATTAAATTTGCAGCGAAATAAACCCTGAGGAATAGTGTTGCGATCAGTGCGATTTCTGATATTTAACAAGGCTTTTGCTTTTTCTCCCGTTTGCCGGAACACAATTCACTCCAAATTAGGTCCATTTTAGCCGCAGTTTCGGAGAAGAAAGGTCCTTTTACCAATCTCGCCGCTCCATAAAAAGTCCTCTTCTGGTTCTTTTGTCAAGCTCACCCGCCTTCCTTTGCCTCACTTTCTTTTTTCCTCTTTTTTCCCTTTTGTCTTCGCTGTCCTTTTTTCGGCGAGCGGTTGGTAAGGTGTTGGCGAAGGCGTCTTTTGGCACAGTCACAGGGCACTGTTAAAGGAGGCAGACTGGCACCTCCTGGACCCATGCCAGAGCTCCTCGGGAGAAATACCCACTGCTGTGGTTGGTGTGTGAGTGTGTGAGAGAGAGATAGATAGAACAGGAAGAGAGAGAGAGAGAGAAAGGCATTATGGGAAGGTGAAGGGAGGAGGTTGGAGAGTGGTGGAGAGAGAGAAAACACTAGGTTTGGGGTGCCAGAGCTTTTGTGGATGTTGGTTGTGTTGGCGTGTTCTTGGCCAGATTCACTTTATTCCAGTTTGTTTGTTACGTTTTTTTTTTTTTCACTCTTCACTGGATGGAGCGGCTGCGTGTTCATCTGCTGCCAAAAGGCACGAAGGAATGAAAGACAAAAAACGTGTGGCTCCATATTTCCGCCGCTCTAATCTGTTGCGCATCCCTCTCTTTTATTCCTCTGCCCATTCCTGTCTTCATCACTCACTCCGAAATTCATTTGTCCTCTATTTCTCACCTTCTTTATTTGGAAAACGTGTTTTTTTCTTTTCTTTTCTTTTCAGATCCTCCCTCGCAGAAATTAGAAATGGCATAATTGTACGCTTGGCTGGCAGGTCAGTGCCAGGTGGTCTGTTCGAACATTGTGAGATTTGGCAAATGTGACTGCAAAGGTGTGTATGTGTGTGTGTGATGCGCAAGTCCTCACCCCGACAAGAATAAAGGAAGCTTTGCTTGTCAAGGTGACAAAACAAGCTGTTCTTTTTTTATCTTGATTTGGTAGAATGGCTTTTGTCTGCCTGGTTGTCTTTGTCTCTCAGTTGTTTACATGTCATCTCATTTCCTTGTATGTTAAGCAGCATTCTTTGATGTTAAATGTGCTCAATGTGCAAAACAGGTTAAAGTTTCACGAAAGAAACCAAACATACTCTTTGCAGTACCTATGAATAATAAAATTGAGTGAGCCAACTAGTCTAGTGTAGGGGTTTATTTTATTTATAGTGGCAGTGCTTTAGTTAGCGTGCTGCGCTTTAGCTGTTATCTGCATGGTAAAACCCTCTCAGGGAGATTTTGCTGCTTTTAAGTTCCTCTAAAGCACTGCTGTAACAGACAGCAATACGTCTTTGTCCATTGCGTCACACCCTCTGTGCTTTTTTTACTTGAGCATCTTGTCACAAGTGTTGCATTTTTAAAACATTGGCCTTGTTTTCACCTGGTATTAGGATGAGATTTCAGTGATCCAATCAGAAGTGGTCAGCTGAGGTTTAAACAGTTTTTAACAGTTTCAAATGCGCCTCCTCTGACCAATGCTGTTTGGATTTCCTTTAGACACTTCTCTCTTAATTCTTCACGCTCTACATCACAAATACTGTTGACTGAACAAACCCATATCATGCGATTACAAGTGATTGGAAAAGTAATCAAAGTAAAATGATTAAAAGAGCAGTGTTTTGATACAAAGCAGTTGATTTAATGCAAGTGTGGCCTTTTGTGGCTGTTTGAACATATTTGATTACATGAGTTTGGAAACCGTTGGTTCTTAATACTGTGTGTGGTTACCTCGATGATCTACGACAGTTTTTTTGTTTTGTGATGGTTGTTCATGAGTCTCTTGTTTGTTCTGAACAAACAAGAGAGTGAGCACTGTTCGTCAAAAAAATCCTCTATGTCCTGCAGATTTCCAGTTTTTCAATCTTTTGCATTTTTGAACCCTTTCCAGCAGTGACTTTATGATTTTGAGATCTTTTCACACTGAGGACAATTGAGGGACTCAAACACAACTATTAAAAAAGGTTCAAACATTCACTGATGCTCCAGAAGGAAACATGATGTGTTAAGAGCCAGGGGGTGAAAACTTTTGAACAGGATGTAGATGTCCAAATTCTTATTTTGTTGAAATATCTTCTTTTTTTCATTTAGTACTGCCCTTCGGAAGCAACAGGAGATACTTACATGTTTCCCAGAAGACAAATTAAGTAAAATTTACCTTGATCTTGTAAATTTCAGAAATTTCAGAAATTCCAGTCTTCCCATTCTTTTCTCCTCTTCTTATCGCTAGGAAAGCAGTGAACTTTACATTGCTTCTCTTGTTGCTCTTTGACTGAAAGTTACAACCAAAACATGCACAATGTGGCATCATATCAGTATTTTATTTTCCGAGTTGCTTATTCTGAGTGTGCTGTGGTAAAAATAGCAATGGGTAGCACCAGTAGCTCACCTAGTGCAACCATTTTACGTCACTGAAATAATGGGACCCCGCATCTCCAAGTCTCTATTACAGTGGAATGTGAAAGTTTGGGAACCCCTTGCAGAATCTGTGAAAATGTGAATAATGTTAACAAAATAGAAGAGATAATAAAAAAAAATGCATGTTATTTTTTAATTAGTACTGTCCTGGGTAAGATATTTTACATAAAAGATGTTTACATATAGTCCGCAAGACAAAATAAATTGCTGAAATTATTAAAATAACCCCCTTCAAAAGTTTGGAAACCCTTGGTTCTAAATACTGTGTGTGGTTACCTGGATGATCTGGATGATCTATGACTGTTTTTTTGTTTTGTCCCTTGTCCCTTGTTTGTTCTGAACAGTTAAAGTGAGCACTGTTCTTAAGAAAAATCCTCCATGTCCTGCAGGTTCTTCAGTTTTCCAGCCTCTTTTGCATATTTGAACCCTTTCCAGCAGTGTCTGTATGATTCTGAGATCCATATTTTCACGCAATTGAGGGTCTCAAACACAACTATAAAAAAAAGTTCAAACATTCACTGATGCTCCAAAAGGAAACACAATGCATTAAGAGCCGGAGGGTGAAAACTTTTAAACAAGATGTCCAAAAAGTTTTCACCCCCCGACTCTTAATGCATCATGCTTTCTTCTGGAGCATCAGTGAATGTTTGAACCTTTTTTTAATAGCTGTGTTTCAGTCCCTCAGTTGTCCTCAGTGTGAAAAGATGAATCTCAAAATTATACACTCACTGCTGCTAATGATTCAAATATGCAAAAGATGCTGGAAGGCTGAAGAATATGAAGAAGACATGGAGGATTTTTCTGAAGAACAGTGCTCAGTTTAACAGTTCAGAACAAACAAGGGACTCATGAACAACCATCACAAAACAAAAAAACTGTCGTAGATCATCCAGGTAACCACACACAGCATTAAGAACAAAGGGTTCCCTATTTTTGAAGGGGGTTATTTTAATAATTTCAACTATTTTTTTGTCTTGTGTACTATATGTAAACATCTTTTATATAAAATATCTTATTCAGGTCAGTACTAAATAAAAATTAAAGTGCATTTTGTATGATTTTGTTAAAATTATTCGCATTTTCACAGATTCCCAAACTTTCACATGCCACTGTATATTCTGGTTTCTAGATATGCCACAGGTCCCTCACTCAGTGTCTGTTTATTCATTCAGTCTGTTTATGTCCGTCAGGTAATTAGCAAGCCACAAGCCACAAATTTAAGGTATTTATGTCTAAAGCACAAGCAGTATGCGATATGTTATGTGCCAAAGTTGCAATTGGTAATGGACAGATTGTCAGTATTAAGGTCATTACCGTATATAGTTTAAACTTTAGGGAGATTAAAGGGGGAATGAGAGGCATATTGCCCTAAATGCACTATTGTGTGTGTTTGTTTGTGGGGCCATGACACATTTCTTCATCCATATGCTAATATTAGTGTGCCGTGTGTAAACCACTATCCTTTGCTGCCTGGAGATTTAGGTGGTAAATCACTTCAGTCTTCTTAGCTCTAATCCTCCCCACATCTGTGCCCCTTTTCTCTTCCTCTTTACTGCTCTAATTCCAGTATGGCACAGTTGGCCTCATCCATCCAACTCAGGAAACATTTTGTTTGTCCAGCCTTTTTTTTCTTCCTTGTGGCCTAATCCACTGCAGGTTGTTCCACAGGGCTTTCAGGGAGCTGTCTCCTTCCTATGCATTCGCGTCACTCATGGTTTGTGACCTTCTCTGGATGGTTTAGAAGTGTGTGTGAGTGTGTGCTGGGTGGGGGGAGGTTCAGCAGTGTAATCTGCTAAGTGTCTCCCACTGCAGAAACAGCAGCACTGATTCAGCTTAGCCTGAGCAGACCGGGCAAATCTGCAGTAATCCTCACCACAGAACCCAGTCTGACAGTCCCACCATCTGGAACAGCGCCACCTTGTGCATACATACACCCTATTGATTACAAAACATTTATATTGCTGTCTTTCTCTGTTTCTGCAGCAAAGCATGCATCTAATGGGAACCCCACAGTGGAGCCGTTTCCTGACAGCATGGAGATGATCATGTTTGGTGAGTGTGGAGAAGATCATATTCCAGACTTCCTTGGGTGCAGTTAACGTATTGCTTGCTGGAGTACCACTTGTTTCGAAGTGGTGGCCCATGGGAGACCTGGGTTGGAGTCCAGCCTGGTTCATGTTCAACTCTCATTTCTCCATCTCTCTTCTTGACTTCATGTTTTCGAGTGCCAATAAAAATGTGGCTAAAAGCTCATTTCAATGAATCAGCTGAAATGTCAGTGTCCAAATATAGAAGTACTGTTCCAAGTCCTAGTGAACTAGACAACTGCCCAGCATCCTAACTGAAATTGAACACCATACAATAGCATTCAAAGGTTTGGGGTTGTCTTTTAAAGAAGTGTCTTATACTGTACATGTATATATATTTGTGGTCTGAAGATGAAAGGTCTTACAGGTTTGGAATGATATAAGGGGAAGTAAATATGTGACCCTGGACCACAAAACCAGTCTTAAGTCGCTGGGGTATATTTGTAGCAATAGCCAAAAATACATGGTATGGGTCAAAATTATTGATTTTTCTTTTATGCCAAAAATCATTAGGAAATTAAGTAAAGATCATGTTCCATGAATATTTTTTGTAAAATTCCTACTATAAATATATCAAAATGTAATTTTTGATTAGTAATATGCATTGTTAAGAACTTAATTTGGACAACTTTAAAGGTGATTTTCTCAGTATTTTGATTTTTTTGCACCCTCAGATTCCAGATTTTCAAATAGATGTATCTCGGCCAAATATTGTCCTATCCTAACAAACCATATATCAATAGAAAGCTTATTTATAAGCTTCATGTGATGTTTTGTGGTCCAGGGTCACATATAAGTAAGTTTTTATTTTTGGGTGAACTATCCCTTTAAAATGCAGTGTATTCCTGTGAATTTTCACCAGCCATTATTCCAGTATTCAGTGTCACATGGTTCTTCAAATATCATTCTCTGCATTTCTATTTGGTGTTTAAGAAACATTAATACAAAATTAGTGTTATATCACTTGTGCTGCTTAGTATTTTTGTGGAAACCATGCCCTACATTTTTTCAGGATTCTTTGATGGAAAGTTCATAAGAGCAGTATTTATGTGGAATTGGGATCTTTTGTTAATACATCCTTGCAAAGTGAAAAACAACAAAGTGTTGTTGTTTTTTTAAATGTTTTACTCACCTTAAACTTTTGAATCGTATTGCTGTATGTAGGCCACAAATTTCTCAATTTTCTGCAAGCTTTTATGCGTGTCAAAAACACGCATAAAAGCTTGCAGTTGATTCCAGTTGAGATTGATGTGCGATGAACTAATTCACACAAAAAATATGCAGACACAGATACTGAATACAATTACATGAAAGTAAAAGTATGAGTTGCAGATATTTATTTATTTGTTTATTTATAGATTTATTTTTGGCGTTTGCCTTTCTTATAAGACAATGTAAAGCAGACAGGAAGCGAAATCAGGCGGGGTTGGGATCGGAAAGGGTCCTCTAACACGGGATTCTAACTCGGGATGCTCACAACGCAACAGTGTTATATGAATGACAAGATGCAAATATTTATATATATGACAGAGTATCAACAGTGTTGGAATTTGAATTTTGTGTTCACCCAAAATTGAAAATTCTGTCAATAAAAGGTTGGTTCACCTAAAAATGAAAATTAGCCCATTATTTACTCACCTTCCAGGCATCCTAGGTGTATATGTCTTCCTTCTTTCAGACTAATCCAGTCGGAGTTATATTAAAAATTGTCCTGGCATTTTCAAGTTTTAGAATTGCATTGCTGGTGTTTCTCTTCATCAGTCCAAAACAAGTCCAATAAAGTGCATCCATCCATAATAAAAAGTGCCTCACACGGCTCAGGGGATGAATAAAGGAATCCTATAGTTAATCAATGCTTTTTTGTAAAAAAAAATGCATATTTAAAACATAATAATCACTTTAATCTAGCTTGCGCAAACTGGTTGTACAACAAAAGCAGCTCCGGGCGGATGATATATATAAGCCAAGAGGAGAGTTTTTTCTTTGCTGAAGTAAGGAGACTTTGCACAACGCATCTAAATGAGATTTAATATTAAATTGAAATAAGAAATTACTTTTTACTACTACTTCCCACACTGTGCATTTGACTTGATTGTATGTTTAGGACAGAAAGTGTAAATTATTGTGAACGTAGTCGCTCGATGAAGGCTTTAAGACCTTTAAGAATCCTCTGCCGGCTGGTCACTCTACTTCACAGCGAACGGGACTCGCGCTGACAGCACTAATAACCTTACAGTCCGCACTTAGATTTCGGCAAATTAGTTTTGGCGAATGCAAAAAAATGTGATTATTGAGCATAAGCCCAACATCCAGTAAGCCAAGAAAACATAAAATATACCTGAGAGAAGACGTCTTTCACGTCTTGTGTATTCCTCAACCTGGATCTCATTATTGAAGCACAAATTCAAGCACCAAAAGCATGAGATTTATTTATTTAAAATATGCATTTTTATTCATTCAAGCTATATGGCTGCAATAACATTTTAGTTTAATTTAGTTTAGTTTATTACACCACTTGTGCAGCCAGTCACAATTCGCAATGGTACCATTTACTCGGGACGACGGTTTGTGTGTAACTTGTGTGCCATTTTTGTATGACAAATCATTTTTAGAGTACTTGTACATAAATAGTTTTAGCAAAACAAGTATGATTATTTTTGAGAACCTTTTTACATGTACAGTCATGGCCAAAAGTTTTGAGAATGACACAAATATTAGTTTTCACAAAGTTTGCTGCTCAACTGCTTTTAGATCTTTGTTTCAGTTGTTTCTGTGATGTACTGAAATATAATTACAAGCACTTCATACGCTTCAAAGGCTTTTATCGACAATTACATGACATTTATGCAAAGAGTCAGTATTTGCAGTGTTGGCCCTTCTTTTTCAGGACCTCTGCAATTCGACTGGGCATGCTCTCAATCAACTTCTGGGCCAAATCCTGACTGATAGCAACCCATTCTTTCATAATCACTTCTTGGAGTTTGTCAGAATTAGTGGGTTTTTGTTTGTCCACCCGCCTCTTGAGGATTGACCACAAGTTTTAAGATCTGGGGAGTTTCCAGGCCATGGACCCAAAATGTCAACGTTTTGGTCCCCGAGCCACTTAGTTATCACTTTTGCCTTATGGCACGCTGCTCCATCGTGCTGGAAAATGCATTGTTCTTCACCAAACTGTTGTTGGATTGTTGGAAGAAGTTGCTGTTGGAGGGTGTTTTGGTACCATTCTTTATTCATGGCTGTGTTTTTGGGCAAAATTGTGAGTGAGCCCACTCCCTTGGATGAGAAGCAACCCCACACATGAATGGTCTCAGGATGCTTAACTGTTGGCATGACACAGGACTGATGGTAGCGCTCACCTTTTCTTCTCCGGGCAAGCCTTTTTCCAGATGCCCCAAACAATCAGAAAGAGGCTTCATCGGAGAATATGACTTTGCCCCAGTCCTCAGCAGTCCATTCGCCATACTTTTTGCAGAAGATCAATCTGTCTCTGATGTTTTTTTTGGAGAGAAGTGGCTTCTTTGTTGCACTTCTTGACACCAGGCCATCTTCCAAAAGTCTTGGCCTCACTGTGCGTGCAGATGCGCTCACACCTGCCTGCTGCCATTCCTGAGCAAGCTCTGCACTGGTGGCACTCCGATCCCGCAGCTGAATCCTCTTTAGGAGACGATCCTGGCGCTTACGTAAGGGATAATCAACGGTTTGCCGCGAAGCGGAGGGTGGTTGCCTCCGCGAAGTGCATTTTAAATCCTTTAAAGCACGGCAAGCCGTTGATTATCCCGCTTATTCCATGGTTATAGACAAATTAAAACTAGGATTGATATTTGCAGCGCAAAATTTGACTGAATGGATAAAAAAGACGGTTATTTTCGTCAGTTATGACACGCAGCTCTAGTATTCTGGCCGCTTCAAATCAGACTCAGAGATTAAATAGTCCGGTAAAAATCACATTTATTTGAATGAAATATAGCATTTGTTTCAGTAGATTATCGATCGACCAAGAGAGAGTGTAAAGGCAAGAGAGATGACAGTTGTGTGTGTGCGTAACGTTACCTGCCTGCATGCTGTGCGTCTCTCTCTACAAACAACAATTCATTCAAAAACAGCAGTTTTACCACCCCGTTGCTGAGGAATATAATGTAGTGATCTAGTATCTAGGCTATTTCAATAAGGATCGCAGGCAAACGCTGACAAGAAGTTTATGTATGTGCGCAGCACAATGCGATCTCCTCTCTCTCTCTCTCTCTCTCTCTCTCTCTCTGTGCTTTTGCATCCATAAATTAAAGCAGCGCATTAATATAGAACGGTGATTAAACTGACTTGGAACTACCTGTGCATTAAACGGTTTTACTGCACACCTGCCAGCCAATCAGAATCCAGTATCCAGACATTCCATGGAATAATGGACTTTCTTGGACGCCCTGAAGCCTTCTTAACAATGCAGTGGAAAGTTTTTTTTCGGCATTAAGCTAATTTTCATGGCAAAGAAGGACTATGCAATTCATCTGATCACTCTTCATAACATTCTGGAGTATATGCAAATTGCTGTTATAAAAGCTTCAGCAGCAACTTTTCCAATTTCCAATATTTATGTCATTCTCAAAACTTTTGGCCACGACTGTATATACTTTACTGCAGGCGTTGCAATGACGAACGCTATGTAGTACAATAGTTTAGCGTTTATTATTTAATTTTCATAATTCTAAACCCTGCATATTCTAAAACACCTTCAACTATAAAACACTCTTGCTCTTAAGCCAAATACACACTGAAACAAATAATTTACGGCATCTGGATGTACTGTAAATCACTATTCTCTGCATTAGCACTGTTTTGAACTTGCTGTTCGAATGCTTTCTTGTTTACTAAATCTTTGGACTTACAAGTTGATCGGTTCAAAATGATGTAATCGCAAAAAAAAAATGCTTCTTTTCATTTTAAGGCATTATTTTCGTTATAATGTACTGATTCACAATCTTAGTCAATAATTAATTATTATTCCACTGCTCTTATTGTGCCGAAAAAAACACCCTTGCTGTGAAAAGCACCTGCATGAATGACAGAGGTGCGCTAAAGGCTATGTGCATACCGACCCACTTCAAGCACTGCTGAGATCTAATAAAACTGTAGTTAGGTTTTTTTCTGATGACTGTTGTTACAGCTAACAGAACAACATATCCCGGGCATATTGTATACTTGTGAACTTTCTGGGAGTTTTGTTGATTTTCCTCTGGTAGTTGTGGCTGCTGTGAGCCAGACTGAAACAGGTAGCGCGGACACAAAAATGGCGGCGATAAAGCACAGTGACGTCACATGGTCCCTATAGATATCATCTGCCTGGAAGGGCTTCTGTGTACAACCAGTTGGCGCAAGCTAGATTAAAGTGATTATTACGTTTTAAATATGGATATTTTTCTTACAAAAATGCATCGATTTGCTACAGGAGGCCTTTTTTCACCCCCCTGAGCCATGTGAAGCACTTTTTATTATGGAAGGATGCACTTTACTGGACTTGTTTTGGACTGATAAAGAGAAACACCCACCCATGCAATTCTAAAGCTTGGAAATGGCAGGTTCATTTTTAATATAACTCTGAATGGATTCGTCTGAAAGAAAAAGGAAGTCATATACACTAAGGATGTGACGGTGAGGAAATTTTCCCACCGGTTAATTGATCTGTGACAACACCGGTAAAACCGGTATCAACGGGGGGCAGGTTGGGGGGTAGTTTGTTAGAGTTTTCTCTCTTTTCCACAGTTTTAAATAGCTTGTAAATCCCTGTGCGTATTTTACTTGTTGTTTGAACATTAATGTGTGTTGGCAGTTTGTGTACACAACCAACCTACAATGATAAAAATCCACCCAGTGGTATTTTTTTTAATCTTATTACTTTTTATCCCCTTTTTGAAATCAGGTCATTCTCAGCTTCTTGTCGTTGTGACGAAACAGTTGATTGACATGAGCTCCTTACCTTAGACCCGCCCTCACCGAGCTGAAACAGTCCGAACACGATCACAATTGTGTCGACTCTAGGTGCAAGGGAAGACTCTAATTGAGCGATTGAGGTGTTCTGTTGTTGGATGTAATAATGAACGTACCAGTCGTCATTTACTCCTATATCTGAGGCGCTGAAGACGCAGAGAATAACGTTACTTTCGTTTTTAAAAGGAAAGCGCCGATCCCGATCTACATATGCATCTATGTTTGTGTGAATCATTCGTGATGTAGCTTCACCCGCAGCAGAAGTGAGTATAAGGGTTTTTTATGTATTTTTGCAAATGGCCTTTCTTAATAATGTGCTTGTTGGCAAATTACGCCGATAAACGTGGCTAAACACAGCTAAATGCGGCTAAAGTAAACATTATGGATCGTAATCCCACAGCAGAGAGGGGCGGGACGAGCAAAGCTCATTCGCATTTAAAGGGACCATGCAATAAAATGAGTTGATTTTTTGTATGATTTTGACAAGGTAAAAGGGTGTTGTTTTACACTACTACTGAGAATTTTTAACCAAAGTATATTATAGACTTTTCATTAAGACCCTAAAAAATCATATGAACATGGAAAATGGGCATCCGATGACCCCTTTAACTTTCGAATTAGCAGCAATTCGGCATCAATTGATTGAATGGACAACAAAAACACCTATGACAAACTCACTTAGAATAGAATGATTAATTTATTAACAAAATGGATAAAAGTACACCATGGTATAGGCTTAATGTAAAAATAGCAAAGTTTAATTATAAAAAATACTGAAAATCACCAAACACTGTGGAATCAAATAAATAAGAAACAAATGTTCTTCCATTGAGCTTCCAAAATCGCCTATTAGATAAACGGCAACAGTCAACAGACTTTTTAAAATCCAAAATCTTTTTAAAACAGGTGCTTTTGTATTTCGTTTTTCTAAACTAAATCTTTAGCCAACGTCTTGCCTTTCTCTTCTCACTCATCAGCTTGACTCATTCTCCACACATGATAAATGAAATCTGACTCCTGCACGGATTGTTCGGTATACTGCATTCAGCAGCCGCGTTGTTTTTAATCGTACTGTCTGTTCTTGAACTGAACTAAATGACTTTTCTTAAAATAAAAAATTCAAAACGACGGTGGGGGCGGTGGGGGCGGTGCCACAGTGGGCAAGTGATGAAACCAGTGTTGCGGCTTAACACCGGGTAACACCGACTATCGCAACAAGCCTAATGGGCTAATTTTAATTTTTAGGTAACTAACCCTTTAATTACTCACCATAATGTCTTTCCAAACCTGTTCCAAAGTATTCTTGTAGCTTCATAAAAATTAAGGTTGAACCACTGATGTCACATGGACTATTTTACCGATTTTGCTAGTACCCTTGCTGTCTATGCAGAGCTCTCGGATGTCATCAAAAAATATCTTAATTTGTGTTTCGAAGATGAACGAAAGTCTTGCAGGTTTTGCAACGACATGAAAGTGAGCAATTAATGACAGAATTTTCATTTTTCGGTGACCTATCCCTTTAAGAAGGCCTTTGTAGAGGAAGCACAATGGGAAATACTGTTACAATTTCTATCTGTGTTGAGTAATTTGTTAACAAAAGATTCAGGTCTTCCTATTATTATTGCTATTTGACCTCTTTCTGTCTGATTTCTGTTCAGGTATGGGCTGTTTTTGGGGAGCAGAGAGGCGCTTCTGGAGGATTCCTGGTGTGTTCTCTACACAAGTGGGCTACGCTGGAGGCTTCACACCTAACCCTACCTACCACGAAGTGTGTTCAGGTGAGTCCCAGCTACGCAAACACAGCCAATCGAATACAGATATGCTTGTAGACACATGCCCAAATACATTTTCCCCACTTTACCTTATCACTGCTACATGCTTGTTCACCTCCCATGTCAAAGAGGTCTCTGATGGCACTTTTCCCAACCGTAAGTCACAAACACTAGAGCAGCAGAAGCTTCACTGTACCCAGATTAGTGCTTCGCTGCAGCCTTCACCAAAACATTCCCTTCATCTGCAGTGAACTACCCAGAGTGCACTGCTCTCTCCCAGATCCGCAGCCCTTCCCCCCTTCCTCTGTATGACCTACTTGTAGCCAGACAGTTCAGAAAAGATGAGATGGAGGGAGGGATGCAGCTGTGATGTTGCAGTTTCTGAACTGGTCCCAGTGAGAAGGTTCTCACTGCAGCTCTGCAGAGGGTTGGCTCTTTCCACACACACACACACACACACACACACACACACACACACACACACACATGTTGGGTTTACATGTTTTATGGGGACATTCCATAGGCGTAATGGTTTTCATACTGTACAAACCGTATTTTCTATCGCCCTACACCTACACTACACCTAAACCTAGCCCTCACAGGAGATTGTGCACACTTTTACTTCCTCAAAAAAACTCATTGTGCATGATTTATAAGCCTGTTTCCTCATGGGGACCTAAGAAATGTCCCCACAAGGTCAAAATCTACTGGTATTACTATCCTTGTGGGGACTTTTGGTCCCCATAACGTGATGAATACCAGGTACACACACAAACACACACAGAGGCTCTTTTAAGTGTGTAGTGTGGGGAAGACTCGCGGCTGTCAGAATTGCATCGGGAGTTGGGGTTAATATGTAGACAGGCTTTGTTATTTCTAAGAGCAGCAAACGCATATGCACATACTGTTTTACACAATTGTTTATGAAAGGTTTCGTCTTTGAGTACCAGTTAAAAGTTTGGACACATTTGACAGAATGGTTCTTATGATCTGAAAAAAGGTTTATGCTTAAATGCTTCAAATGCTTTTTAGTATTCTTTGATGAATAGAAAGCTCAAAGGAACAGCCCTTATTTAAAATAGAAATCTTTTGTAACAATATATGCATGTCTTAACGGTCACTTTTTATTAATTTAATGCATTGTTGCTGAATAAAAGTGCATGTGTATTGCTATTGCTACATTTATGAGGTTGGTAATCTAAACAGGAATGTTTTCCACCATATTCTTCACTAAATGAACACAAGAAAGTGAAATTTAATCATTTCAATTAACATGCTTCTTTTTTTTAAAGAATCTTAATCTTCAAGTAAAAGATTCATTAAAATTCTTAATGTTCACTTTATAATGCCTGAATTAAAATCACAAAGCATTTGCACTTTATTTGTTCATGATCTAACTTCTTTTTGTGCTTTTCTCTCCAGGTTTAACGGGGCACACGGAAGTAGTGCGAGTGGTCTTCTCTTCTAAAGATGTCAGCTTAGAGAAACTTCTCAAAGTCTTCTGGGAAAGCCACGACCCCACTCAAGGTAAACAAACGCACCTATTTCCTCACATCTATGCACATGCACTCACACAGATGTCCATAGAAAGACCCCTGGGTGCGAGATGCAGTGGTCCAAAAGCAAACGGCCTCATGAGGTTAAAACATGGCTGCATCTGTGTGTTCACACTGCCCTGTGCATGTGTGTGTGTGTCCGATGGTCAGGATGATCTCGCGGGAATTGGAACAGCCTCAGACAGGCTATGTTAATGTGTCTGAGACCAATTCAGCCATGAGAGGAAAAGAGACATTGCGTGTGTGTGTGTGTGTGTGTGTGTGTGTGTGTGTGTGTGTGTGTGCATTAGTGCAAGCGTCACCTATTCCTCCAGTCTACTAGAAACAGACCCAATACTGAACGCACAGCTGATATTTGCCGTCTGCGCTGTCCTTCAGGTCCTCGTTTGAGAATAAATCAGCCTTGCTGTCTGTCTGTGATCTAGCACTAAGCATGAGACTCAAAGAACCCTGAATATGAGTACAAAAGAATGAATTTAATTGGTTGAGCTGAAAGACTTGGTGTGTTTTTGAT